>NC_135985.1:16241601-16399101 GCF_053455715.1 Rhinoraja longicauda
TGCAAACCAACAGGATCAAAGGATTCTCAAAGGATAGAATCACCAAAATGGGGTCTCAACCCGAAACATCACCCATTCCTTCTCTCCAGAGATGCTGCCTGTCCCGTTGAGTCACAGTACTCCAGCATTTTATATCTATCTTCAGATAGAATCACCAAATGGTAACAGTGAGAAAGGGCATCCATCCCTTCCTGCCCATTGAAAGGCCCTGACTACCCTCTCTACAATACTTACCCATTTCTAAATCAGTGCTGGAGATTTCCTTCCAATACCTTTCAGTTAGTCATGACTTTGAATCGAAAATGTAGAGATTTTTCACATTTCCTCTGCCTATAAAATGGCCATAATTTACAGTGACCTTTGCAGACTCTGCCTCACGGATCAATCCATCATCATCCTCTCACACTGCAATGGCACATGAGAGGCCTGCAATCTGGACTTTGTCACAAGAATAGTACCCATTTACACACGGGCCTCAGCTCCACTTCTCTGCCTCCCTCTTTCTTGAAGCCCAGCCGTCTGACAAAGCCTGTGATGACATGCTGCCTGTGAATCTCATGGATACATCGCTGTGTATCATTTGCAATCCTTTTCTGAAACAACAGTTCAGTTCATGGTCACGTGCATTGAGGTACAGCGAAAAGCTTTTGCTGTGTTCTAACCAGCCAGTGGAAAGACAACGCATGATTACAATCGAGGCATACCCAGTGTACAGATAAAGAAAGAAATGTGGCTGTAGGAGTAGAGATTTAAAAGTGGAGCACGGTAGCGCAGCGGTAGAGTTGCTGCTTTACAGCGAATGCAGCGCCGGAGACTCAGGTTCGATCCTGACTACGGGTGCTGCACTGTAAGGAGTTTGTACGTTCTCCCCGTGACCTGCGTGGGTTTTCTCCGAGATCTTCGGTTTCCTCCCACACTCCGAAGACGTACAGGTTTGTAGGTTAATTGGCTGGGTAAATGTAAAAATTGTCCCTAGTGGGTGTAGGATAGTGTTAATGTACGGGGATCGCTGGGCGGCACGGACTTGGTGGGCCGAAAAGGCCTGTTTCCGGCTGTATATATATGATATGATATGATAATTGTACTATGTGATTGTAGATCTGCTTTTTCTGGCCAGCACACAAATAGTCGCCTGGGTTGGGCGCCATCTTGGAAGTGGCTCAGGTGCAACTTGTATTTATATGGTATTATCAATGTAAAATATATCTCAAGGTGCCACACAGAAGTGTGGGCAAACAGAAATTGTCACTAACCCTCCGAGTGGATGTTAGAGCAACTGACCAAATGCTCAGAGGTGGCTTTGCTGTTGTCAGTCAAGGTGTGAATTCTAGGTAGGAGGGAATGAGTGCTGCAGAGTTACTCTCTCCCAGCTGAGAGCGGGTCACACGAGCCATGGATGAGGCAGTGGAGGATGCAATGCCAATGGACACCAAGACACCAAAATGGACTACAGGAGGAGGAGCCAGCGCTGCCATCGCAGCTGCGGCTTGCCTGCAGTCCGTCTGTCTTTTGTGTTTTTTGTTGTTTTTGTCTGAATTGTAGTTTTAATATGATGTAGTGTTGTATGTTATGTTTTTGGGGGGGGGGGGGGTGGGAGGGAACGGGAACTGTAAAATTCTCTCTCCCGAACGGAGACGCGACCTTTGTTTCTGTGTCGTGTCTCCGTTCCCGTTGCGGCCTACCACCGGCCATGCACCTGGGACCACCTGGGGCTCTGGTTCGCAGAGCCCGCGGCCCGGACTCACCACCTGCGGCGCTGGCTGCCTGCGGATGCTGCGGGAGCAGCTGCGACTCGTCTCCGGAGGCTCCGGTGCGGGCCGCGTGGACGTCGGAAGCCCGCAGGCCCCTGGATGGGGGCCGACATCGGGAGCTCCGGCAGCGGCAGAGGCAGCGTGTTCGCCCGCCCCGAATCGCGGGGCTTGGGTCGGCCCGCCGCGGACCTTTCACCGTCCGGCGCGGCCTGAAATAGGCCGCGGGATTTTCACCGCCCAGCGGGGGCTTCAATATCGGGAGCCCCGACCGCCCCGACGTGGCAACTCCAACAGCCTGACCGCGGGACAAGACGGCAGGGAAGAGAAAAAGACATTGTGGCCTTCCATCACAGTGAGGAGGGACTGAAGGAGACTCACTGTGATGGATGTTTCTTTTTGTTTGGTGTTAGTTGTGATTGTATGTGTTATTGCATTTTTATTGATTATTCTTATTGGTCTTATTGTTCAACTGCGGGTAATGTTTCATTTCACTACACATTTATGTGTATGTGACAAATAAACGACTATTGACTATTGAGGAACAAGCACAGCACAAAGGAAGGTGGATCTCTGTCTGTTCAGTCCCCACAGAGTCTTGAACATAAAATCCCACTTCCCATTTTCTGGAACAGCTGTTACTCCGCTGATTCCTGCGAAATGAATTTCCTGTGCGCGGTGTTAGGCCAAAGGATTTGACAGCAGAAGCATCATGTAATGGCCATGCCACACACCCAGCCCAGCATGACTACGGCATTCTCTTTTCACTGGTAGACACAAAATGCTGGAGTAACTCAGCGGGACAGGCAGCATCTCTGGAGAGAAGGAATGGGTGACGTTTCGGGTCGAGACCATTTCTTCAGCCTTTTCACTTTCAGGACCAAAGGAACAGTTGCAGCCTCCAAACTCCACGAGAGGAAATATAATGAATTTCACAGAAGGTAGCCCCTTGTGAGCACCCAGTCATCCTCAGGTTTAAGAAGCTAAGTAGAACAGGATTCAGTACCACCTCTCAGTATGGAGTCCAACAGCACAGAATCCTTTCAGCCCACCTCATCTATGCTGACTATGGCACCCAGCTCCACTCATCCCTTGCCTGCATTAACCCTGTATCCCTCTGCACCTTTCCTATCTAAGCACCTTTAGTTTAGTTTGAAATACAGCGCTGAAACAAACCCTTTGGCCCACTGAGTCCACACTGACTAACAATCACCCCGTACGCTCGCACTATCCTACACGCTGGGGATCATTTATAATAATAATAGCCAAAGCCAATTAATCTGCAAACCTGTACCTCTTTGGAATGCGGGCGAAAACCCGAGCACCCAGAGAAAACCCTCGCGGTCACAGGGAGAACGTACAAACTCCATACAGACAGCACCCACAATTAGGATTGAACCCGGGTCTCTTGCGCTGTAAGCAAGCAGCTCAACCACTGTGACATCCGTACAAATACCATTCACATGTTGCAAATATATCCACCTATATCTCCACAGGCAGTTTGTTCCAGATATTCATTACCCTCTGCGTGGAACACATAGCCCTCAGATGCCTTACATTTCTCCCCGCTCATCTTAAACCTGTCCCTCTAATTCTACAGCTTCTGCCCTGGGAAAAAAAAGATTGATGATGTACACTCTTCATTTTTATGCAGCTCTGCAGTCACCACTTAACCTCGTATGTTATCATAAGAATAAACCCAGTTTATTCAATCTCCAGCAAATGTTTAACTGTCATGAGTACCAACAACAGGACATTGAAGTTCTTACTTGCAGCAGCTTGTCAGGCCCATAAACACAAATAATATATAATCATTATTTAGAAGTTCAATAAATTAATAATCACACAAGTATAAAATAACCCAAGCGCTTAGTGCTTATAACTACAGGTCTCCCATTCCATAAATTGTCCTGGTGAACCACTTCTGCACCACTTGGGCTTGTACACACTGGAATTTAGAAGGATGAGGGGGGATCTTATTGAAACATATAAGATAATTAGGGGATTGGACACATTAGAGGCAGGAAACATGTCCCCAATGTTGGGGGAGTCCAGAACAAGGGGCCACAGTTTAAGAATAAGGGGTAGGCCATTTAGAACGGAGATGAGGAAGAACTTTTTCAGTCAGAGAGTGGTGAAGGTGTGGAATTCTCTGCCTCAGAAGGCAGTGGAGGCCAGTTCGTTGGATGCTTTCAAGAGAGAGCTGGATAGAGCTCTTAAGGATAGCGGAGTGAGGGGGTATGGGAGAAGGCAGGAACGGGGGTACTGATTGAGAGTGATCAGCCATGATCGCATTGAATGGCGTGCTGGCTCGAAGGGTTGCATGGCCTACTCCTGCACCCTATTGTCTATTGTCTCACTGCATTGCTACCACAACATCCTTCCTATGCTGTGAGCCAAACTGTACATAATACTCGTAGTCCAACCAACATTTCATACAACTGCAACACGATATTCCAACTCTTAAACTCAATACATCAGCTCACAAAACCAAGCATACCAAATGCCTTCTTCACTATCTTTACTTTATTCATCTGCCATGCATAGGGTTGCCAACTGTCCCGTGTTAGCCGGGACATACCATATTTTCGGCTAAATTAGTTTGTCCTGTATAGTCGGGTTGCCAACTTCCTCACTCCCAAATAAGGGACAAAGGGTGACATCACCGCCCCGTGCCCCCAGCGGCCGCCATTGGTGGCGTGGGAGCACGTGGCCGCTGGCTGGATGAGGTCACAAGGGGGCACCGGGTGGCGATGTCACCTTGGAGTGAGGAATTGGGCAACCCTAGCCATGCTCAGTCTTGTAGCTCTCCTCCGTCCCAACCCATCTTCACATCTCTTAGGGACCAAAATGCTACTGATCACATCTTTGAATCCATTCAACGACCGATTAACAACACCTCTCTGGATGAGAATTCAAAATACAATGAAACCTGGGTGTAGAAGTTATAATCATAAACAGAATGAGCAAGAGGAGGCCATTCAGCCCCTCAAGTCTGCTCTGCCATTCAATACTATCATGACTGAGTATCTCTTCCAATGTTATCCTCCTGCTCTTTCCCAATGCCCCTCAAGATCTCAGTACTATAAGGAAATATTTCCTGCTCCTTCGTAACTTCTCATCAGCAAACTGGCCTTCACCTGTGATGGAGAATTCCATAGGTTCACTCTCTCAGATTTCTCCTCAGTTCAGTCCTAAATAACTTACCGGTCAAATCACTCACTCTTTGCCAGCCCCTCAGTGAGTTTGACTCCAGTGAGGAGGATTCAAGGCAAGTCATTGCTGGGAAGCTTCACTAATAACCCTAACCCTCTTAAAACAGGAGAGTGACACAGGTGATTTGCATTGATGGGAAGGGTTGTCCTCATTGATTAGCAACTGCCTGGGATTAATCACAGGTGGCGCATGTGATTTGCTCCTGATTAGATGCACATTGGTTTATTTGCTGCATTGCGGGTCTCTTGTGTGAAAGTGCTATTCTCAGCAGCAGACTGCTCCATGCTTGACACATGAGAAACCTGCGGTAAATGCCATGCTGGTTCAAATCCCCTGTCCTGTTTGCATTTGCCAACCTTGTCTGACCCTGGAGCGGTCCTTAAATGTGTGAAGGGGGTTTATGTTGGGTAGGAGCCGGAAATATCAAACTGTTACAGTGAGTAAATTCAGGAGAGATTCTAGCACTTACAGTGAGGAGAATGGAGGGGGGGGAGGGGAAGGGAGAAGGGGAGGAGGGGGGAGAGGGGGAGGGGAAGGGAAGGGGGAGAAGGGGGAGGAGGGGGGAAGAGGAGGGGGGAAGAGATGGGGGGGAAGGGGAGGAGGGGGGAGGGGAGGAGGAGGAGGGGGGGAAGGGGGGGAAGGGGAGGGGGGGAAGGGGAGGGGGGGAAGGGGAGGGGGGAAGGGGAGGGGGGGAAGGGGAGGGGGGGAAGGGGAGGGGGGGAAGGGGAGGGGGGGAAGGGGAGGGGGGAGAGGGGGAGGGGGGAGGGGGAGGGAGGGGGAGGGGGGGGAGGGGGAGGGGGGAGGGGAGGGGGGAGGGTGAGGGGGGAGGGGGGAGGGGAGGGGGGAGGGTGAGGGGGGAGGGGGGTGAGGGGGGAGGGGGTGAGGGGGGAGGGTGAGGGGGGAGGAGGAGGGAGGGGGAGGGAGGGGGGGAAAGAGGGAGGGGAGAAGGGAGGGGGGAGAGGGAGGGAGGGGGGAAGGGAGGGAGGGGGAAGGGGAGGGAGGGGGGAAGGGGAGGAGGGGGAGGGGAGGGGGAGGGGAAGGGGAGGGAGGAGGAGGGGAGGGAGGAGGAGGGGAGGGAGGAGGGGGAGGGAGGAGGGGGAGGGGGAGGGGGGAGGAGGAGGGGGAGGGGGGAGGGGGGAGGGGGAGGGGGAGGGGGAGGGGGAGGGGAGGGGAGGGGAGGGGAGAGGGAGGGGATGGGGAGGGGATGGGATGGGATGGGGAGGGGAGGGGAGGGGAGGGGATGGGGAGGGGGGAGGGGAGGGGGGAGGTGGGGAGGGGAGAGGGGGAGAGGAGGGGGAGAGGAGGGGAGGGAGGGGGGGGGAGGGGAGGGAGGGGGGAGGGGGTGGAAGGGGGGGGAGGGGGGAGGGGGGGAAGGGGGGGAGGGAAGGGGGGAGGGGAAGGGGGGAGGGGGAAGGGAGAGGGGGGGGGGGAGGGGAGGGGGGAGGGGGGGGGGGAAGGGGAGAAGGGGGGAAGGGGAGGGAGGGGAGGGGAGGGGAGGGGAAGGGAGGGGGAAGGGTGGGAAGGGGGGAAGGGGGGGAAGGGGAGGGGGGGAAGGGGAGGGGGGAAGGGGAAGGGGAGGGGGGAGGGGAAGGGGAGGGGGGGAGGGGAAGGGGAGGGAGGGGAAGGGGGGGGGAAGGGTAGGGAGGGGAGGGAGGGGGGGGAAGGGGAGGGAGGGGAGGGAGGGGAGGGGAGGGGGAGGGGAGGGAGGGGAGGGAAGGGGAGGGAGGGAAGGGGAGGGAGGGAGGGGGGGAAGGGGAGGGAGAGGGGGGAAGGAGAGGGAGGGGGGGAAGGGGAGGGGGGGAAGGGGGGAAGGGGAGGGAGGGGGGGGGAAGGGGAGGGAGGGGGGGGGAAGGGGAGGGAGGGGGGGGGGAGGGAGGGGAGGGGGGGAAGGGGAGGGGGGGAAGGGGAGGAAGGGGAGGGGGAAGGGGAGGGGGGAGGGGAGGGGAGAGGGGGGAAGGGGAGGGGAGAGGGGGGGAAGGGGAGGAGGGGGGACGGGGGGGAAGGGGGGACGGGGGGGAAGGGGGGGAAGGGGGGAGGGGGGAAGGGGAGGAGGGGGGGAAGGGGAGGAGGGGGGGAAGGGGAGGAGGGAGGGAAGGGGAGGAGGGGGGAAGGGGAGGAGGGGGGAAGGGGAGGAGGGGGGAAGGGGAGGAGGGGGGGAAGGGGAGGAGGGGGGAAGGGGAGGAGGGGGGGAAGGGGAGGAGGGGGGGAAGGGGAGGAGGGGGGGAAGGGGAGGAGGGGGGAAGGGCCACGCCGGCACAAGGACACTGATTGTGGGGAGATGTGAGACAGACTCTGTCTGCCTTCGCCTGTAGCCGTGAGTGGGCAGGTGGGCAACCACTCCCAGATCAGATAGTTATCGCCCAAGCATTGCTGACACAGGTAGTCTGGCCAATGTCATGTTTCTGTTGCAACTCCTACCTCCTACTCCAGAATTACTCCAGCTGGTGAAAGATGCCACAGAAATGCAGGCTCATCTGTTTGTTCATCAGCACCAGATAAATACAGCCCTTTGTTTCCACTGTTGGTGATTCACCAGCTGTGACCTGAAGGCATGGATCTGACAGCAGCACCTGGGATTCTTTCCGCTTGACTCTTGGCAGAACATGAACAGGCTGTTTGAACCTTGCAATCTGACCTGAACGTGCTCAAGTCCACCACTCAGATCCACCAGCTCTCCCCAATCCCATTAGCACTACTTCCCTGACCCACCCCTTCACTAAGCTGCAAACTCAGTTGTGGGGTTTAAAACCTTGCCCCAGATGAGGCTCTTAGCTTGAAGGTAGAATGGTGTTACCAACATGTTTAGCCTTCAGGGGGATATCTGCAGTAGTCGTGGACAGTGACATCTTGGTTCCTGTTGCTGCTGAGACCATGTGTTTGGTAATATTAATTTCATTGGGAAGAAGGTACAGGAGTTCAAAATCCTTAGCCTCCAGGTTCAGGAACAGCTTCTTTCCCACAACCACCAGGGTCTTGAACACGACAAACACCGTAAACTAAGAATTACAAACTGTCCTGGTGGCACGAGGGACTTCTGGATTTTATTTTGCATTAATATTGGGTTTTTTTAAAACTTTATTCAACTTTTTTTGTTTATTATGTTATTATGTCCCACCCCCTCCCCTGACGTCAGTCTGAAGAAGGGTCTCGACCCAGAACGTCAGCCGTTCCTTCTCTCCCGAGATGCTGCCTGACCCGCTGAGTCGCTCCAGGATTTTGTGTCGACCTTCAATTTAAACCAGCATGTGCAGTTTATTTTCCTATCCAAAAGATTCAATCAGCACTGCCCCTCCATTCAGTATTCCCCCTCCTGACCCTGCAACACTCACTCAATACTGCTCAGGGCAATCTCACGCTGCTCTCATGTCTAGACTGTGGTGCTCATGAAATCTGGTATTTGCAGCATTCATATTTCTGCAAAACAAATTATTATTTTTGTTTCTTAAAAAATTTCAGGAAAATGTTTCAGCACTTTTCATGAAATCCCTCTTTCTGTTCTTTCACTTATTTGATCACACTCCAGAACGTGAGAGGAGAAATTTAGCTGGACTGGTTTCATTTCCTTGTTAAAACATTTACCAAACGTCAGGCTTTCTTGATGTTGCGCCAGATATTCCTGAAAGCTTCTCCTGAAGTCGGCACGGTTTCCGTCGGGGGCTGATCAGGGAAATGCGGTGGTCGAGTGAGGCAGAGCAGATTGCATCGCCATTGGCCAGTGTGCAGGCTGTGCATGTGGAAAGCACTTCACAAATGGTCCCTCAAGAGCTGTGTCAGTGTGAACACGGTCGCTTTTCCAGGCGTGGATGTGCAACGACTCAACCCCTTGCCTGTGCGGTGCGGGGCCGTTTTGGGATTGCAAACTTTCCCGGCTCCCAACACAGCAAACCCTCACAGCCTCCTGCCATTTAAATCCCTCTGCAGTTTCACCCTAGGTATCTCTCTAACCCTCTCCAGGTCTCTCACATCCCTGAGCTCTTCCACCGCTGGCCTTCTGATCATCCCTCAATGAGATAGCATCGCCGCTGGCAACCCTGGCCCCAAGGGTCACCTTGAGGTCTCAAGCTCAGAAACTTCCCCTCCACCCCTCCCTAACTAACTCTTTTCCACACATTTTGACATTCTTTAAAGCGTGTCACTTTGTACAAACTTCTTGTCACCTGTCCTGGTGTCTCTGCAGCCAATCTCAGTTTGTATCCAAATATCCTCCAGTGAAGCGCATTGAAACATTTTATTAAAATAAGAGTACTAGGCAAATGCAAGATGCTGGCATTTTCTAGCAGCAGTAGAGGAATTAAATGGGGGAGGCAAGAATAGAGATTCTGTAACTGGTATTTAATTGCAAAACAAAGACGCAAAGTGCATGAGGGTCTGGCAGCATCTCTGGAGAACATGGATAGGTGACGTTTTGGAACAGGACCCTTCTTCATTTTAAAGATAGACACTAGATGCTGGAGTAGCTCAACGGGTCAGGTAGCATTTCTGGAGAAAATGGATAGATGGCGTTTCAGGTCGGGACCCTTCATGTCACCAAATGCTGCCTGACCCGCTGAGTTACTCCAGCATTTTGTGTACATCTTTGGTATAAACCAGCATCTGCAGTTCCTTTTTATTACCCTTCTTCATTTTAATTTGTAAAAGCGGTGGCTAAACAGCCAAAGGAGAATTCAGCGAAACCATGGCAGCTTCACACTGAGCCAACGATTATACAAAAGGATTAAAATTCCACAATTGTAAATCTTTTGAGGACCTTCCAGCTCAAAACGGAACATCCATCCACTGGGTCTGTAAGACACTGGCTCTAAAGCAATGGATTCAACATCAGTAACACTCATTTATACAGTGCCATTGATGTGGTAAAACTCACTGGCGAGTGTCCACTGAAGGAACCTGTCTCTGTGGAGTTTGTATGTTCTTCCTCTGATCTTGGGTGCTCCAGTTTCAAAGCCGTTTGATTTGGTGGGTTAATTGTCCACCATAAATTGCCTCCAGGGTGAAATTGGGTAGTAAAATCAGGGAGGCATTGAGGGGAATGGAGGGGGAATAAAATGGGATTCATGTAGGTAGGAGCTTGATGGTTAGTTTCTTCCATTGGCAAATGACTTGAAAACTCCAGCAAAACAATAAAGGCACAAAGCAATAAGAAATGGAAGATGGCCAGCCACATTGAAAGAGACAATAAAAATCACTGTTACTAAATCCTGAGGCACAAAATCAATCCGCGACAATTAGGCTAAAGATTTTGATAAAACAAGTTTAATAAAAGAACCGTAAACATGTAAAAGTTGCCTGAACACTGAACCCATCAGCCTGACTTAACATTCAAACTACAGGCAGGCCTCTGGACTACTCCTGGGACACAGCAAGACGGATACAAAATCTCTTGCCTGGCGAGAACTCAAATGGAACATCAGTGAGGCACTGATGAAGTTGGGGAGGCCTCATGCTTGTCCTTGTTAAATGAGGAGAACAGAGCTGGATAATGAACTTTGTTCCATTCAGATTTAGATTTAGATTTAGCATCAGGTATTTTCAGATTAGGTACAGCCTAGGTCAGAGGAAGAGTCAAATATATTTCCCACTCATTCTCCCTCAGGCAGTGCAGTGGCCCAGGTTCGATCTTGACCTCGGGTGCTGTCTGTTAGGAGTTTGCACGTTCTCCGTGTCTCTGCACAGATTCCCCCTGGGTGCTCCGGTTTTCTCCAAAATCCCAAAGAAGTGTTGGTTGGTAAAGTTGGCCACTGCAAATTGCACCACCTCGTGCGGTTAAGTTGCAGGAGAATCAAGGGAAAGTTGGTGGGGATGTGTGGGTGAATCAGTTGCAGAGGTACAAAGAAATAAGTAGGGAAATAAACCGAAGAGATTATTCTGCTGGCGTGGATTGGACAGCCTCCATTTGTGTTGTTTGTTAAACTCAAAGCTGGAAAATTTAAGGATGTAATGCACACAAAAGACTCAATGTTGTCCCAGGGAAGTGCGCACTAGAGACCCAAATGCCATCAACAGCTGTTGTACATGACCCTCGTTGCAATAAGACAGAGTATTTGCTTCTGTGGTAACACACTCACACAAATACATGACTCAGTTCAGAGATCAGTGTGGCCTGTGCCCTGCTGTGTTCGGTATAAGCTGCATAACGGCTCTTAAGTACTAGCACCACAGCTCCGTTTCCAGAATAATGCACGTTATTCAGAATGATACATGCTCAACTAAAACCTCTTAAAAGTTGAAAATAAAATAGGTTTTTATAATTAAAAAAATGTTCAAGTATGAAAAGTCTCTGTGCTGTCCGGCAACACCAGGGATAGGTGACAGGACACTTGTCAGACACGGAGCCCCAGGACAACTCCTTCATCAACTCTCCGTCTCCGTGATGCTTTCGTGGGACGGCTGAGCTTGGGCGATCCAATGGCGAAGGTGCCATTCTTCAAACGGCGAAGCACCAATTTTACTTGAAAGGACAACGCACAACCATAGCAACCATGGGTCTTAGGCCCAATCCTGCAACCCCAACCCTGTAAATCTTGGCATCAATCAACGGCTGCGGTTGTTGTCCTGTCCAACGGTCGCATAAACAAGAATACTGAAAGAAAGTCTCTCTCATTTATATCTATACATAAATATTTTAAAAACTCCAGATTTTCTTACATATCTTTCTATTTTTTTTTTCCTGAATTGCTTCTGTGCCTTTCAGTCCCTGTAATACCTTCTCCCCATAGTTATTTTCTTTAAAAGTCTCTTGCTTTCCGCATTGCATCCCCTTGGATGCTCATCTCCGTGAGATGCGCTCATTGCCACGGTCTCTCGGTCCATGTCGTCCACACGTTTGGCAGCACTGTGCCCGGACGGTCTGAAGGTAACATCGGTCCAACAGCTTCAGGGTCTGGCAGAAGGTGAAGGTCAGCCGATCCCGCTCGCAGATGTAGCCTGGGTGGGGAAGAGCGCAGGTAAAGTCACCTGTTAGTGAAAAATAATCGACTTTCTATCCCTCTCCCCCTCTGAGGTACAGTTTCATTGATAGCTCCCATGGTTGCTGGCCCATCCCGTGTCCATGTTGTGTCGTGATACTTGGAGAACCTTGTTCAAGGTCGGACCCGGCGTGCCGTGGTCATGCCCGACATCAGGCCTGGCCTGGCCTGCCCGCCCCCAATCCTGGAGACCGCCCGTAGAGGGAGGTCACCGAGCCCAGCCCCCACTCAACAGGAGCGGTGGGAGTTGAATGGAAGACCAGTGGGCAGACCGGCTGTAGGAGGCAGTGCTGTACACTTTGATGGTGCAGTGGGCCACTGGAGGCCCTGCAGCACGCTGGGGCTAGGCTGGACCGGGCGCCGCTCCGAGAGGCCTAGCACGTGGACCGGACGCAGCCTGCAGCGGCACAGAGCGGTGGAGGACACCAACGGCCACCCTTGGCCAGACTGACCCTGCAACACTGCCAGGAAAACAGGCCTGCATTGTCAGGTTAGGAACTCTATAGACAATAGACAATAGGTGCAGGAGGAGGCCATTCATCCCTTCGAGCCAGCACCGCCATTCAATGTGATCATGGCTGATCATTCTCAATCAGTACCCTGTTCCTGCCTTCTCCCCATACCCCCTGACTCCGCTATCCTTAAGAGCTCTATCTAGCTCTCTCTTGAATGCTTTCAGAGAATTGGCCTCCACTGCCTTCTGAGGCAGAGAATTCCACAAATTCACAACTCTCTGACTGAAAACGTTTTTCCTCATCTCAGTTCTAAACTCTACAACTATAACAACTGGGACTTGAAAATGGTGCCATATCTGGGGACTCTCTATACTGCATCAGTGCACTATTACTACAGTCCTAGGATAGACACAAAAAGCAGGAGTAACTCTGTAGAAGGGTCTCGACTCGAAATGTCACCAGGGATGCTGCCTGTCCCGCTGAGTTACTCCAGCTTTTTGTGTCTATCTTCGATTTAAACCAGCATCTGCAGTTCCTTCCTACACATTACTACAGACCTGCTGTATCTGAGATGCTTATCTAAGATGGACCTAAGTGCTTATGAATATTGATACTTTTATGGAACTGTACTCAAAAATGAATTTCACTGCACCTCGCTGTGACAAATAAAGTACAATTGAATACCAGTGACTACCATTGAAGGGGTTTGACAGAGTACAGAACTGTTTCCACTGATTAGAGGGCTGTTCATGTGCTAATAATCAGTGTGTATTCCTGCTCTTAAAACTCTCCAGGCAACATCTGTTCTCACACCTGCTCTGCACAAACCAGACAAACTTGTAACAACTGTATAAAAGTTTACAAGTGGATGGAGCGTGCCGATTATCCCTTGTGTCCAGCTGGGGCTCAGTAAGTAGCTCTCTTACTGTGTGTCATCGGCTTCAAGCTTGGCACAGGGGTACAGCAGGTAGACATGCTTCTTCGCAGTTCCAGTGACCCAGGTTCAATCCTGACCTCCAGTGCTGCCTATGACTGTCTGCCATAGATTCATAGAGTTATAGTCAAAGAGTCATAGGGCATGGATACGGGCCCTTCTGCCCAATTTGTCCATGCCACGCGAGATGCCCATCTAAGTCTGTCCCATTAACCCACATTTGGCCCATATCCCTCTAAACCTTTCCTATCCATGTCCTTCTCCAATTATTCTCCAAATAAACCTTTCCTATCCATGCCCTAAATGGACATTCCCCCCCCTACATCAAAAATCTTCTAACCCCCCTCTCTAACTCCAGGTCCCTCAGGTCGGCCGACTTGGGGCTACTCACTATCCCGTGGTCTAGGCTTAAGCTCAGGGGTGACCGCGCTTTTGCGGTTGCAACTCCTAGACTGTGGAACAGCATCCCTCTCCCCATCAGAACTGCCCCATCCATCGACTCTTTTAAGTCCAGGCTCAAAACCTATTTCTACTCCCTAGCGTTTGAGGCTCATTGAGGAGGCGCTGTGAACTGTTTGCATGCTACTGTATGTTTCATTTTTTTTCCTTAGTACCTAATCAGATGTACAGCACTTTGGTCAACGTGGGTTGTTTTTAAATGTGCTATACAAATAAAATTGACTTGACTTGACTTGACTTGACTTGACTTGACTTCTCAGTGTGCTTCTCAGGGATCAGTAAGGATGACTAATAATCACCCAACAAGCACCTTATATTGGACACCAAGTACATGGAATCGCCCACTCAAATACCCTGCTCTTGCTGGATGAGAGCAGCTCCCACAACTCAAGATACTCACAACGGGACCGGCAGCATCTCTGGAGAGAAGGAATGGGTGACATTTCGGGCTGAGACCCTTTTTCAGAGTGTCTGATCTTCGGTTTAAACCAGCATCTGCAGTTCCTTCCTACACAACTCAAGATACTCATCATTGCCCAGGACTTTCACACCTGTCCCTGTCCACTGCTCTAAATGCTCATTCCCTCCACTCGCTCAGCATTCCTTCAGTGTGAAGCAGCCATAATATATGCCGACTTTGACTCATGATGAAGGACAAGCACAGCCAAGGCATGAAAACGGCAACACCGAGTCACACACTAACCTGACCTGCAAATATATAATTATTTATTCATCCAAACGCTGTAACTCGCTGCCCAGCGAGTGGTTCAAATGGCCATGATTTTCAATTCAACAGGGAACTCCAGTGGAATAAACAAGAGCTCTAACTCAACATGCCAGCAGGACATGCTGCGCACAACAAATGGCGTGATGATAGGAAAGGGGTAAGTTCCTGTCCCAGTGTATTGCTCTTTGACACAGAGCTTCAATCCCATGTCAACAACTAGTTCTTTTGCTCCAGCGAACAGGAATTGTTGATTGCGTCCTGGCAGCTAAGCTGCAGGAGTGCAACGTTGCTCAGTAGAGGAACAGACAGTGGATTGAGCAAATCAGGTCAAGGTTCAGCTGTTAGTAAATCCATGTGGTGCGCTCTGCTGAATTTATCGATACAAACGCAGTTCCTGGTTGTGCAGTAATTAATAGGAGAGCTGATAATAAACTAGTCAGGACACTGCAGTACAATGGAAATTGTGCGTTGCAGACCGTTACAGAAGCAGTGTTATTGATCTGAAATGCAGCAACCCTTTGGGTCCTTTTGTTCTTCCTCGGCAAAATGTTCTCTTGCTTCACGCTGAGCTATGCATCTTCGTTCACGTCACCCATAACTCCAGGCAGTTAATTAATCTCAACTCTGGCTCCATTGCAGCATAACGGACATGCAACTCACTTTAGGGCGGCACGGTGGCGCAGCGGTAGAATTGCTGCCTTACGGCGCCAGAGAACCCGGTACGATCCTGATTAAGGGGTGCTTGTCTGTACTTTCTCCCCGTGACCTGCGTGGGTTTTCTCTGGGATCTCCAGTTAGCTCCCACACTCCAAAAACGTACAGGTTATTAGGCTAATTGGCTTGGTTAAAGTGTAAATTGTCCCTACCGTGTGTCGGGTAGTGTTAGTGTGCAGGATCGCGGGTCGGTGCGGACCCGGTGGGCCAAAGGGCTTGTTTCCGCTCCGTATCTCTAAACCATTATGAACTAAACTAAACTCACAGTGAATAACAGTCCTGCCTGGAGAGTGTGACGTCATGGCTCTGAGTCCCACCCAAGAGATTCCAGGCTGATTCTCCAGTGCAGAGGTAGCCACCTTACTGGTGAGACGTTAATTGAAGGTGCCCTAATGTTAAAGATCTCATGGCAATATGGAGAGTTTCACTGTTTTTCCCACAGACAATCTGACAGATGAGGCCATTATGACCATCCCAGTTGGGATGAGACCACCCAACACTGGCGTGAGATCGCTCCAGGTATATCCATGTCCTTTTTCAGTGATAGGATGGTTTTCGCTCACCCACCTTTTCAGATAGAGACTTCGAAAGGAGACCTCCTCAGCTCCCCTCTGGTTCATCCACTAATGCCACTAAATCTTCCCCCCTTCCCATAGAACACAGAACGATACAGCACAGGAACGGACTCTTCAACCTATAATATCCGCGCCAAACATGATGCTGGGTTCAACTAATCTCCTCTGCCAGCATGTGATCCACGTCTCTCTATCCGCTGCATATCCATGTGTCGATCCAAAAGCCTCCTGAATGTCACTATTGTACCTGACTCCACCACTACTCCTGGCAGTAAATTCCAGACCCCCACCAGTCTCTGTGTAAAAAATATATCCCGTACATCTTCTTTAAACGTTGCCCCTTTCACCTTAAAGCTTTGCCCTCCAGTTTTGGACATTCCCACCAGGGAAAAGGATTCTGACTGTCTACCTGTCTCCATGCCTCTCAGAATTTTATAAACTTCTACCAGGTCTCCCCCTCAGCTTCCAACATTCCAGAGAAAACAACCCTCCCAGGGGTATTAAGCCACGTATTGAGAGAGTAAAGAGAAAGGGCCTGTTTCCACGTGGGCCCTTGTGGTTTTACATACCTCAATTAAATCTGCCCCCAGCTCCCCTCTTCCAAAGAAAACAACCTCAGCTAGTCCAAACTTTCCTCAGAGCTGGGATTCTCCAGTCTGAGACACATCCTTGCACATCTCCTCTGCTCCCTCTCCAGTGTGCACATACATTTCTGTAGCGCACTGTCCCATTCCACAAACCTGGAGCTCGTTCTCCAGAGCAGTATCAACCTTTGTAGAGGAAG
This sequence comes from Rhinoraja longicauda, assembly GCF_053455715.1. NCBI lineage: Eukaryota > Metazoa > Chordata > Chondrichthyes > Rajiformes > Arhynchobatidae > Rhinoraja > Rhinoraja longicauda. The sequence goes on from NC_135985.1 coordinate 16,258,179, forward strand.
GAACTGCAAATGGTGGTTTACACCGAATATAGACACAAAATGCTGGAGTAACTCAGTGGGTCAGACAGCATCTCCCCAGAGATGCTGCCGGACCGGACCCACTGAGTGACTCCAGCATTTGGTGTCTAGCAACTAGTCACGGTGTCTAGTGTGGTCACAGTGGCTCAGCGGTAGAGTTGCTACCTTACAGCGAATGCAGCGCCGGAGACCCGGGTTCGACCCCGACTAAGGGGGCTGTCTGTACGGAGTTTGTACGTTCTCCCCGTGACCGCATGGGTTTTCTCCGAGATCTTCGGTTTCCTCCCACACTCCAAAGATGGCTTGGTAAATTGGCTTGGTAAATGTAAAAATTGTCCCTAGTGGGTGTAGGATGGTGTTAATGTGCGGGGCGGACCCGGTGGGCCGAAGGGCCTGTTTCCACGCTGTATCTCTAAACTAAACTAAACTAAACTTTTGTAAACAGGTTATCTGATCACTGCCCCACATTCCTGTATAGAGGGGCTTTCTGTTTACAAAATGGCTGCAATGTTTTGCTCATTTCACAGTGACCGTACTTCAGTGTTAGGGTGCAGGGAAGCAGATGGTAGTCCTTGTTCCACAGGATCTATCGCTCCAGCTGCTCAGAGGCCATGCCCAGGTGGAAGCGGTGAAGCCAGTTCCCAGCTATTTCACAGCTGACTGGTTTCCCAATGACAGGCACTGACTTGGTTTCGTGTGCCTTACAATCCTTGCTAGCAGACATCTATTAACCTCAGACCCATTATCATCCGAGTCAGCATCAACAGTGTTTTGTGGGCAGGAGTTCCTCTCCTTTACTCAGTGTTGGCTGGTTGTTTCCTCTCCCAGAATGCTGGCAATGCCTTTAAGATTTTTGCCCTCTTGTCCTCGACCCCTCTCCACCCCCCACTTCCCTTCCTCTTGCCAATGTGAATAGTCTCCATCTAGCCTATTATTTCAATTCAATGGCACAACTTTCTATAGAGCACAGAACACAAGTCTCATCTTGTACAATCTATCCTCATGCACTAACTTTGCAAACCATGGTAACATATAAAATCCAATGACAAGCTCCTTTGAAGGCCAATGCATTCTGTCTGTGAACAGAACTGGTCTGTTTAACTGTGGCCTTTGTTTAACTGTGGAAAACCTCACTTCCCTTTACATATCCGTGCAAGAAAATCTGAAAGGGTTCGTGGTCTTGGATGTAAATCTCTAGCTGACCAGGGCCAAAAGCTTTGAGTTCAGCACTTGAACTAGAATGACCTTTAAATGGATGAAGAGGTCAGGAGTTGTGTATTAGTTTGTGCATCACCCAAGGGACTTCAAGGGTTCAATGGAGTTTGACTCTTGGTGAATTTTTTTAACTGTGTGAAATAGTTATTACAAAAAATGACCAGAGATGTGGAGCAGATGTTTCTTTCTTCAATCCAGTGGAGAATTGGGATTAGACAAACAGAGACCATCTGATTACTCATTGGTGCGCACAGGCGTGGAAAGGAACTGCAAAGTGAATGAGGCGTGTGCCTTATATTTACATGACCCCTTCTCAGATCATTGCAATTATGCTAAACAACTTATTACCATGCAGACACTGGCTGTGGGATGGGGGAAGGGTGCCCTTTGCTGCCCTCTGGTCAGTGATCTCTCCCCCCTCCCCCACAGAAGGGTTCCAGCCCACAGCTGGCTACTGAGGAAGCACTGAGCGTCCACAAGCGGAGGCCCCTGCAGCTGGACAGCTTACTGGGACCAAGGGGTACAATTCATCTCCAGATGCAAGGATTTTCACAGCGAAACAAAGGCCTGATCAGTCTAACTGCTCTGAGTGTGACGTGCTACCGAAGAAGGGTCTCCTGTGTGGAGATGGGGAGTGGGGGAGGGGATGGTGGTGGTGGGGAGTGGGGGAGGGGATGGTGAAGTGGCATGGGGGAGGGGATGGTGGAGGTGGGGAGTGGGGGAGGGGATGGTGGTGGTGGGTATGTGGAGGTGGGGAGTGGGTGGTACTGGTGCGGTGTGGAGGTGGCGTGGGGGGAGGGGATGGTGGTGGTGGGGAGTGGGGGAGGGGATGGTGGAGTGGCGTGGGGGAGGGGATGGTGGAGTGGCGTGGGGGAGGGGATGGTGGTGGTGGGGCGTGGGGGAGGGGATGGTGGAGTGGTGTGGGGGAGGGGATGGTGGAGGTGGGGAGTGGGGGAGGGGGTGGTGGAGGTGGGGAGTGGGGGAGGGGGTGGTGGAGGTGGGGAGTGGGGGAGGGGGTGGTGGAGGTGGGGAGTGGGGGAGGGGATGGTGGAGAGTGGGGGAGGGGATGGTGGTGGGTGCAGGGAGGTCTGTGGGATTGGTGGATGGTTTGATGGTGGGGTTCGGGGAGGCTAGTGGTGGGTTGTGGGAGGTTTGTAGTGGAGTTGGGGGAGGGGACTGTGTTGAAGGAGATGGTGGTCTGGTTCGTTGAGATCGGTGGAGTTGTTCGAGGGGATGTTGTGGATTTGAGGGAGGGGTTGTGGTGGAGTTTGGAGAGATTTGTTGGGGGGGTGTTCAGGGGGTGTGTGGTGGGGGTTTGGGGGAGTGGACTGTGGTGGTGGAATTGATGGAGGGGATGGTGATGGGTTTGGGGAAGGAGTTGGTGGTGGGTTTGGAGAGGGAGTTCGTGATGGGTTTGGGGGGATTTGTCGGGGGGTTTGTGATGGGGTTCAGGGGGTGCGTGTGGCGGGGTTTGGGGAGGGGTTGTTGGTGGGGCTTCAGAATTGCAGTTACCTGCTTTTACTGAGCCTGTCCTGGAGATCCCAGCAGCTGAGGTCTGGACATCAACCTCTCACCCCGTCACGTTTTGTTCCAGCTCTGATATTTTTGCAACCCACAAAACACAAAAGAACCTGAGTACAGCCCCTCCCCAAGTTCTTCTCTCATGCCCCAGTGGTTTCTCACCGCTGGACCTATTTTCCAACATCTCCTGGTGATTGACCGCCAATTCCTGTTGACTTTACCGTAGTCCTGGATGTTTGGAGCACATAGGTGAGGTGGGTATGTGGGTGGGGCTAGCTGGCTGGTTGAAAGCATTGCTGGAGGTACATGTCTGCACCTGGCTGGACTTCAAACGGATGCAGATGAATGGAGTTGCCGGTGCGTGCCGGTCTTTACACACGATGATCCCAGGATAAGGCAATCTCTTGGAATCTGGGAGTCATTTGCCTTCTCCACACAGCACCTTTGGGCTTGCCTACCACTGTCACCCTTCAATTCCCTATCCATCTTAGCTGGATGCCATCTATCACTTGCCAGCTCCTGCCACACCTCTTCCTTACGCCTCTTCTTTAGTTTTTTAAAGTTAGTAGAGATACAGCGTGGAAACAGGACCTTCGGACACAGAGTCCACGCCATCGATCACCCGTACACTAGTTTTATGTCCCGCACATTAGCGGCAATTTACAGAAAACAATGAATCTACAAACTCTTTCTGTGTAGGAAGGAGTCTGAAGAAGGGTCTTGACTGTTCCTTCTCTCCAGTGATGCTGCCTGTCCCGCTGAGTTATTCCAGCATTTTGTGTCTATCTTCGGTACAAATTCTTTCAACCAGTTATCTCCACTCTACTCCATCAGTCTGAAGAAGACTCCTGACCCAAAGTGTCTTCTGTCCATTTTCTCCCACAGATGCTCCCTGACCCACTGAGTTTCTCCAGCAGTTTTTTTTTTTGTTGCTTCAGTTTACAAGGCCAGCTTATTTTTCCTCCTTCTCTCCCCTCAGCGTTTGCCATGAATAAACAATGTCATTCTGGGGTCACAGTGGCCAAGCAACAAACCCAGAAATTAAAACTAAAGTCATTTTCTAATCATTTGTGCTGACTGCTTGTGCAGTTTCCAACTCAATTACTCAACTGTTTAATGTAATCCAAAGTAATTCCCCTCCCCCAGCTCCAATGTGACCAAGAGCCCTTGTGCAATAATCTAGTTCTCAAAGCTTTGGACAGCAAAGCCTGATCTCTATAGACACAAAATGCTGGAGTAACTCAGCGGGACAGGCAGCATCTCCGGAGAGAAGGAATGGGTGATGTTTTGGGTCGAGACCCTTCTTCAGACTGATCAAGGCTCGACCCGAAACGTCACCCATTCCTTCTCTTCAGAGATGTTGCCTGTCCCGCTGAGTTACTTCAACATTTTGTGTCTATCTTCCTCTCTCACTACAGTCTGATCTCTGTTCTCAGTCTCTCCACCCAACTTCCATAGAAATTCGTGCCCACTCAAGAAATCAACAATGGGCCTAATTCTCCCTTATTCAAATAGAAATAACCGTTACCCTCCCATTCCTTACTATGCATCATCCCTCCTAAATAGAGTTTAGCTGTCATTACCACGGTTCAGTGTTTGTTCCTCTGACCATTAACATCATGCACTAACTTTGTTGGAAGCTTACTTCTTGTTTAAAGAAGGGTCTCAACCCGAAACGTCACCTATCCATGTTCTCCAGAGCTGCTGCCTGGCCCGCTGAGTTACTCCAGAACTTTGTGTCTTTGTTTGTAACTTTAACCTTAATTTTTCTTGTGTTTATGAACTTGATCATATATTACAAACATTTATCTGTCAATGTACACATTGAACATTATTCAGTGTAACGTGTACTGAGATGAGGGGTGAGATGATGGGTGAGGTTGGGGGGGTGGGTGGGGGGGGGGGAAGGTCCAGTTGGTCACTGGCAGGGTACATGGTTGGACCTTGCCACTGTGTGTCATGTTCACACAGAAGCATTCCTTTGAAATAGACACAAAAAGCTGGAGTCACTCAGCGGGTCAGGCAGCATCTCTGGAGAAAATGAATGGGTGATGTTTCAGGTCGAAACCCTTCATCAGACTGAGAGTCAGGGAGGCATGGGAAGGTACAGGGCAAAGCAGAACCTGCATCGATGACTTCAGGAAAGGTGGAGCCCACAATGGTCCATTGTTGGCTGGGGCAGAGGCGATGACAAAGGAATACAAACGGTGAAATTAGCAAGAGGACTAAGGTGGTGGAGGATTGGAGGGAGAGGGAGTGCAAGGGTTACTTGAAGTTAGAGAAATCAATATTCATGCCACTGGGTTGTAGTTCTTTGGAAACTGGGAATAATTCGTACCAATCATCATATCATATCATATATATACAGCCGGAAACAGGCCTTTTCGGCCCTCCAAGTCCGTGCCGCCCAGCGATCCCCATATATTAACACTATCCTACACCCACTAGGGACAATTTTTACATTTACCCAGCCAATTAACCTACATACCAATGTTTCTTTAGGATGATTAAATGTCCACTGTGGACTAAGATGAACATATAATGTGGATTATTTTAACTTATTTCATCATTGGATCAATCTGACTGCCCATTTTTGGGGGGGGGGAGGAAGCGGGCCACTGACTCAATATCATCAGTTCCCGTTGAGATGTCGTAGCTTAATGGGCACGCTGTAATCTCTGAACAAATAAACTCACAGGATCAAATGGCCTTTTCCTGTGGTGCGGTTCTTTGTAAGTCAACATATTTGAATGAGAAATATATGTATACAATTTATATATATATATATATACACACACACAAAGATAAAGTGTCAGGAGATAGGATTTTCACAAACAAACCCTTGATTAATGTTTTAAGAGCTACCAGGCTTGCAGTAAATAGTTATGCTCTCATTGGATCCCTTGCTGTTCAATGATTAACTAAACCTCACTGGAGCCGTTCAAGGTTACTGTTGTAAATTACCCCTGTTGAGTCATTGAACTGAGCAAATACAGCAGCCAATTACATATTTAATGTTTATGTTATCATTACCGAGCCAAACTGGTGCGAGACATATGTGCTGGCAACTAGGACACAGCAATACTGTTACATGACAGATCTCAACACTTGATCTCAGCACATTTCATTATTCCACCACTGGCATCCTTCCTAAATCCTGGCGTTAATTCAAACAACAACTTTCTTTTTATATAGCACCATTAACGTAGCAAGTATCATGGCCTCATGGCACGGATTATCAATCAAACTTTGTTAAAAAAAAGACACAAAGTGCCAGAGTAACTCAGCGGGTAGGGTAGCATCTCTGGTGAACATGGATTGGCGACTTTTCTGCCGGGACCTTTCTTCAGACTTTGACAAGGGACGTCCAATCCCTTTCTACGTCTATTTCCCACCAGGAAGGTCACAAATCCCTTTGGTTCTTCCTTGACCAGGGACCCAATCAATTCCCCACCATTAACACTCTCCCTCACCTGGCGGAGCCTGCCTGACCTGCAATGACTTCTCTTTTGACCTCTCTCACACCAGCACCAGCAGTTCGAAGTATCACCATCGAATAAACGTTTGCAGCAAATACAGAGATTGATATTAGATAAGAGGTGTGTTTTAAAGAACATTTACAAAGGAGTGGAAGAAGGCGGAGAGGTGACAAGATTTAGCAAACAAGTTCTGAAGTTCCGAGTGTTCGGAGCTGAAGGCACAGCTACTAACAGTACATTAAATAAAACCAGGAATGGTCAAGGGGCAAAATAGGAGGAACACAGTAGGACCGGAAGTGTTAGAATTAAGGTGATTAGGGACAGTGGAGGGATTTGAATGAGAAATATAAACATGAGGTGCAGAAGTCATAGAAACATAGACAATAGGTGCAGGAGTAGTCCATTCGGCCCTTCGAGCCAGCACCGCCATTCTATATGATCATGGCTGATCATACTTTCTCCCCATATCCCTTGATTCCGTTACCCCTAAGAGTTATATCTAACTCTCTCTTGAAAACATCCACTGCCTTCTGTGGCAGAGAATTCCACAGATTCACAACTCTCTGGGTGAAAAAGTTTTTCCTCATCTCAGTCCTAAATGGCCTAGCTCTTATTCTTAAACTGTGACCCCTGGTTCTGGACTCTCCCCAACATCGGGAACATTTTTCCTGCATCTAGCCTGTCCAATCCCTTAAGATTGTTATATGGTTCTATAAGATCCCATCTCATCCTTCTAAATTCTAAATGTGTTAGGCAATGAGCAACCGGTGCTGAGATGTGGGAAGTGGACTTTAGCTGAGCTCAAATGGAAGGTGGGAGGAAGGAACAGATGAGGCAATGGGACGGCGTGGATGAAGATCCAAGCAGAAATTAACTAATACACTAGCGTATCAGAATCCTACAAGCATTTGGATTAATTTTTTTCCCAAAGGTTTAAATATGGTAACATCCAAAAATTTAGAAAAATATAATTCCCTCAATTGAATGAAGTGTGCTGCAAATGTTGACAATATCTTTCACCTGCAGTTCCACTGGCAACTCGGTTCAACTATTACATGGTCTGTTTGTCACAGGAAACATTTCCATTAAGAGACTGAACCATCTGTAATTACTTGATAACTAAGAACACAGCCTAACGCCCTTTTGGGTACGTCCTGTTTAATGTTTAAAGAAAGGCTTGCACTTCCATAACCAAAATTATGCCTCACATGATCATGTTGGAACCTTTCACAAAGATTCAACGCGTGAATGGAGTTTTGGTTTGAAGGCTATTTTGAAAATGGCATATCTGGAATTGCAACACTCCCGTGGTACAGTACTGTGAGCCAAGCTTCTATGTGTAGGTCAATTTTACGGGAAGTAACCTCACAAACATCTGACTGAGAGGCAGGAATACTAATGTGGAACACTATTGAAACCCTGGGAGCAGCCTGGATGGTGACAGAGATAATGCAGTATGTGTACAAAAGAACTGCAGATGTTGGTTTAAACCGAAGATAGACACAAAATGCTGGAGTCAGTCAGTGGGACAGGCAGCATCTCTGCAGAAAAGGAATGCTTGACGTTTCGGAAGAAGGGTCTCGACCCGAAAAGTCACCAATTCTTTCTCTCCTGAGATGCTGCCTGTCCCGCTGAGTGCCTCCAGCATTTTGTGTCTATAATGCAGTGTGTATAGTGTGGACACAGTTGAGAATAATTAGCTGCAGTAAGAACAACAAAGGGAGATGGGTCTCCTTGATCGAATGAACTAAATGTTATTGGCAGCTAATGGGGGTTGTTGTTTGGCTGGGTATCTGTGAACGAGGATAAACCAGTCACTCTGTTGGAAGTTCCAGCAGCATATTAATGAACTCCCTATCTTTTTAAGACAGAACCATGTCTGGAGGGAATCCATCTGATTATCTCAGTGCATTTTAGATGGAATAGTTTGTGGACAAAGGGAGACAAGGGGATTAATACAGCACAGTAGGAGTGGAGCAAAACTTTAAATGCTCTCTCCTTCAGGTCTGATTTCATTACTTTCTGCCTCTGTTCAGAATTCTGCACTTATTACCCGAACTTAATGCGGGCGGCACAGCTTACAGAGCTGCCGCCTGACAACTCCAACAACTTGGACTTGATCCTGACCTCTGGTGCTGTCTGTGTGGAGTTTGCATGCTCTCCCTGTGACTGGTGTGCTGCCAGCGGTGCTCCAGTTTCCTCCCACATTCCAATGAAGTGTGGGTGAGTAGGTTAATTAGCAACTGACTCTAAGTTGTCCCTAGTACCTAAATGCTTGGTAGAATCTGGAGAGAGTTAGTGGGCGTGTGTGGAGAAAGAAATTGGGATTAGTGTAGCAATGATATGGGTGGATGTTTAGTGGTTGGTGCGGACTTGGGATGAAGATTTTATTTCCATTTCGCAACGCTCTATGACTCAGAAAAACCCCTTGTTGATGTTGAAGTTCACAGTGCTGGCTACATGCTCACACACACCAGCTTCTGGGAATCTGTTCCTGCAACCTCATTATTATGCTCTCCTCATTTTTCAGCCTCTTTAGGATTCCATACTCAGGATGAAAACATTCTAATCTTATGGAAACATCTACGATGTGACATTAATCTTTAACATTTCTTTGTTTTTAGTCTTAACTGCCTCTCTCTCTGACTGATCCACAATATCCCACGGGACCATTTCAAAGAAGAGTGTCGTGGGTCCTCCCCGACATTCCTGCTCTTTTCTATTCCCCCAATTATCATCAGTAAAATGGATTCGTTTTAGTCACGACTAAAATAGTCAGAGAAGATCGGGATTCATTTTCCTGATGGTGCCCACACTGCACAACACATGTGGGGTTTCAGTTGCAATGTAACAACGATTAAACTCAAGTTCTGCGCCTCAGATAGAGAACTGGTGCCAGCAATGGCTGCCTCGCCAACAGTCTGTCCGTCCCTTCCTTCTTCGTTGTTTTTTTTAGTATGTGTTAAATGTATGTTTTAGTGTTCTTTAGCTTATTTTATATGGAGGGTGGGGGTGGGAAGGGGGGGCGTTGGGGGAAACTTTTTCTAATCTCTTACCTCGACGGGGATGCGATATTTTTCCTTATCGTATCTCCGTCCACACTGTGGCCTAACATCGAGGAGCTGGTGGCCTCTGCTGGAGACCGACTTTGGGAGCTCCATCCGCGGGAGCCTGCGGACTTTAACACCGTGGAGCTCACGGTCTCTGGTTCGGGACCGAATTCGGGAGCTCCAAGCCACAGGAGCTTTGACCGCCCCGACACGGGAACTTCGACCGCCCTGATGCGTAAGCTTCGATAGCCCTGATGCGGAGGGCTTCGATCGCCGGCTGAGAATGGTTCGGCTGCCTCGACCGCGGGAGAATAAAGAGGAAGAAGTTTGGACTTTATTGCCTTCCATCACAGTGAGGAATGTGGGGAGTCCGCTGTGGTGGATGTTTATTTTAACTTTTATATCTTGTTGCTTTTTGTTAGTATGGCTGTATGGTAATTCGAGTTTCACTTTACCTTAATTGGTACATGTGACAATAAACTGACCTTTGAATGAAAATCCCTCCAGAATCGGTGGTTCAGCAATTTCATCAAAAAAACAAAATCTTTCTTGCTGTTGGGATTTGCTGAGTCCTGAAACACCACATGGGTTCTCCTTATCGCGGGGTTATGTTGACATTGAGTAGTTGATATGTTCCTGCTTTGCAACATACTGTTGCCAATGCATGCTGCTATTTTTAACATGAACCAATTTGTCATTTTACCATTAAAGCAGAATTACAGTTGTGTAGTTGATTCTTCCTCACTGTTATCAGACTATCGAAATGGTCCTTCCAGAAGCTTGGAGTGAGTCCTGATCTCCCAAATTATCTCATTGCAAACTTTGTCGTTTTTTTATCTGCACTCTCTCTGTAATTGTAATGCAACAACACTATATTCTGCCCGCTGGTATTATTCTCTTTGCTCCTGTTGTACTTGTGCATCTGCTCCACTGCGAAACTTCCTCAAGGTATACCTACTTTGAAGAAGTTCTCCTCTCTGCAACGAGAGTTCTGACACTGACTCTCAGTCTGAAGAATGGTCTCAATCCGAAATGTCACGTATTCCTTCTCCCCAGAGATGCTGCCTGTCCCACTGAGTTACTCCAGCATTTTGTGTCTATCTTTGGTGTCGTACTTGTGTGTGGCTTGATTGAACTCAATGATTTGACTGGATAGCAAGCAAACAAAATTTTTCACTATATCTCAGTAAACTTGACAATAAGAAACCAATACCAATACATCAAATCATGACTCAAATGTGAAAACAAGGTAGATCAGTTTTTGTCTCAAATAAAACTCAAAGCGCTGGAGTAACTCAGCGGGCCAGGCAGCATCTCTAGAGGACATGGATAGGTGATGTTTTAGATTGGGATCCTTCCTCAGTCTGTGATCTATTCAAGATTCCAGTATCTGCAGTTTCTTGTGTCTCTGTCTCAAACCTGGTCTCTCGGGCTGCTTTGCCTTCCCGCCTCCTGTTTGCAATGTACCTTTCACCAGCTCTACACGTGCCATTGCTCTGCTGTCCCCATGCTCCACACCACACACATGAAGGGAGGGCGGGGATTGTGTACACTTGGAGGAGGCAGGGTGAGAATTCCAGCCGAGAATTGGAGGTTCTTGACAACTAACAAAGTACATTCGATCGAGCTATATTTGTATAGCATTACAAGCAAATCCAGATTATAGGCCAGTGATAATTTTGAGCTTCCAACATCATTTTTAAAGTTATTTGAATTTTCTATTATGCTTTGCAAATAATTATGTATGAAACTATACAACCTTTTTACAATGGATTTATTCACTGGAGTTATTTATTGGATTCATTATTTCTGGCAAGTGTTTCTTTATGAGTTACTTGTTTCATGAATACTGAATTTTAGTATTTCTGGATGTTGAATATTTATATTAAGAATCTGCTGCTGTGCATTTATTACTCTTTACAGAGTACAGTGTTTATATATTCTGTTGTGCTGCTGCAAGTAAGAATTTCATTGTTCTGTCTGGGACATCTATATACTAAAACTCTCGTTTGTTTGTTCCTGAACTACAGCCAAACTGTACACGATAGCGCGACAATTGTAGGCCCACCTTACTCACCGCCGTCCCTTTGGTGCTAATGGAAGAAGTTTCTTTGAAATCGGTGTAATATTTTAAAAGTTATTCACATTTTAAAGTTTAAATCTATCTCCTAGGGGTGGGGGGGAGGGAAGGGGGGGGGAGAGGGGGAGGAGGGAGGATAAGGGGGCTTGAGGGGGATGGAGTGGGGTGGAGGGAAAGGGGGGAAGGGGAGGGGAGGGCAGCGGAAGGAGAGAAAGAAGGGGGAGGAGGGGTGGAGGGAGTGGAGGGGGGAGGGGAGGAGGAAGGGGAGGGAGGGAAGGGGGAGGGAGGGAGGGAGGAGGGGGAGGAGAAGGGGGGGGGAGGAGGGGGTGCGGGAGGGGAGGGGAAGGGGGGAAGGAGAGGGTGCTGCACAAATGCAGAGAGGTTTGGGCCCAACGGGTCCACTTGGTCTAGTATGACCGTAAAACACTCTTGACAATTGACCTGGCTTCGCCAGGCTCGTGTACAAATCGACTACTGAGTTCCCATTTTGGACAGTGATTACACTTTCAAAGGACAGGACTGGCCGTCAACAGCCTGGGGAAGACTTGGGGTGAAAGGTACCAGAAGAGAAGAGGAGAGCACATGCAGACATCATCACACATCTCGTCTGTTGAAGATGGGTCTGAAACAGGGTCCCAGCCCAGTCCCAGTCCCAGTCCCAGTCCCAGCTACGAAAGGTAGCCTGTCCTTTCCCTCAGGCACAGCTGCTGCCTGACCTACTGAGTTACTCCAATACTTAGTGTTTTGCTTTTGAAGATTGTACCAAGTTAGTTCCTGTCCACCTCCACTCTTTTCAAATCATGCCATTTATTTTTACTCCAGGTATTTATCACTTCCGTCCTTCACCGCTGCCTTCCCGAGCCCACACACACTTCCCTCCATTCTGAAGCGACCAAATGTCCTGAGGCTACTCTAGATGCTGATTGTTCTCTTTTCCTTGTTATTTCTTCGTGAACAAATTCATTTCTCTGCAGCACGAGGCTGGACAATTAGATGCTGAATCTCCGGTTATTTCAAATGGCTTTGTGTGTTTTGTTTACCTAAAAAAGCTCGCCTGGGGTAATGTTCCATCTCCCTGTCCGTTGGCACAGAATTATTTTCAAAGGTACCTCACAGTCTGATTTACAACTGGCAGCACAAGGCCTGGAGGCTTCCTGGAATTAGCTGTGGTGGGAGCTGGTTGTTGTGAGGCAGTCAAAGGCTTGTTTATTTAATTCTCATTTATATAATGATTCACTAACCACAAACAATGTCCTGAGGAAGGAAGAGATGAGGGCAAGAATAGAGAGCAAGAGAGAGAGGGCAAGGCTGGTTTGGGAGAGGAGGTAGAGAGAAAGAGAGAGAGAGAGAAAGGGAGCGAGGGAAAGAGAGGGAGAATGAGAGGGAATGAGAGAAAGAGAGAGAGAAAGAGAGGGAGAAAGAGAGGGAGAAAGAGAGGGAGAGAGAGAGAGAGAGAAAGCGAAAGAGAGAGAAAGAGAGACAGACAGAGAGAGAAACAAAGAGAGAGAGAAAGGAGAGACGGAGGAGAGAGAGACAGAGAAGCAGAGATAGAGAGACAGGCAGAGAGGTAGGGAGAGAGGCAGAGACAGACAGAGAGACAGAGACAGAGGAGACACAGCGAGACAGAGACAGAGAAGGCACATTCCACCAAAGTTCAATCTGCCTTATTAGTCTGCAATGACAGGTCCAGAATGAAAATTTAAATAAAATCAGAACTTTCAGTGAAATATTTCCAAATCAGGATGGGATGTAACTTGGATTGGCCAATGTCCAGTTCAATCAATATTTCTCTCTCATTAAAAATAAGATCATGTGGCACAAGTAAGGAATACTTTGGTTAAAAAAATGCACTCATAATCAAGGCGAGGAGCGCGAATGCTGAGAGATAAAACATTTTCAAATGAATACACTAACCCCACCAAACACTTGCATTACACAGCAGATAGAACACAGACTTCAACTGGAATTTCATTTGAGATTCAACGTTATCAGCGTGCACTGATTTCATTTTTGCTGCACACACTAAGGCAATCGTTATCAGCAGCACACATTTGACAGGCAATGTTAATACATGTCTGGGAGTGGGAATGACCATTTGGTCTTTTGAACAGAGGTTAGCACTGAAGAGTTGCAATATTTCGTGCCTTGTGCCCAATCTCAGCCGAAACCCAGTGAGCACTTCTCCCACTTGCTCCTCGTCAGAAGTCTGGTGGTTTGAATCCCACCAGGGCACAGCATACTATAGGGTGGGCCACAGATCAAGTTGTTGGTGCTGCATGGATTCTTAATGGTTGCCATGGACATGGTGGGTGGCAGGTTGTACCTCTGTGCTGTATGGCTCCACCACTCTACCACTGATGCTGAGAGTGTATTGTGCTGTCAACATCTTTCAAATGTGATGCTAAACTGCTGTTAGTGGACACAAAGGCCCCAAAAGTGCAATTCTAAATAGTAGAAAAGGGGTTCTCCAAAGATTTCTTGGGCAATGTTTTACCATATACATTGTTTATGGGAATTTGCCATGCATAATTTGATTGGAATACGGTGACGCCAATTTAAGAAGTGCTTCATTGGATGCAGGGCATTGTATAAAGCTCGATCCTCACTGTCTCGGGCAAGGACTCACCGTGGTGGGTGGCGTTGCACTCTTGCAGGTTACACTTCTGGGTGTTTTCTGGCCAAGGCTCGTGGTCACATCGGCTACTGTCTTCCTCCGCCTGCCCCGTCACCATGTTGACACACTTCACCAGACGCCGCTGTATCCCTCCGCCACAGGTCGCAGTGCACTGTTGCAGGACAGAAGCAGAGGTCAGAGTTCGGACGAAAGACCCAGCTGACAAGTTATACACTCCCTCTCTCCCAATCCAGTGCATCTAGCTTCAGTGTGCATCATCCACAATTGTACCAAATCACCAAGGCGATTCTGCAAGGCACCTCCCCAAACCAATAATGGATAACCTCTACCACCAAGTAGAATGATGGCAGCAGATGGTAGAAGAACATGGGAACATCATTATCTGCAGGTTCCCCTCCAGCTCTAATCCCATTCTGATGTAGAACTATAGCATTCCTTCTTCATCATCGCTGGCTCGGAATTCTGGAAATCTATCTGTGCCTTCACTGCACTCATGCAGCTGGTCGAGCTACTGTCTAACAGCGCCAGGGACCCGAGTTCAACCCTGACCTTGAGTGTTGTCTGTGTGGAGCTGGCACATTCCCTTGCAACGGCATGGGTTTCCTCCGGGTGCTCTGGTTTTCTCCCACGTCCCGAAAACATGCAGGTTTATAGGTTAGAAGGATCTCGACTCGAAACGTCACCCATTCCTTCTCTCCAGAGATGCTGCCTGTCCCGCTGAGTTACTCCAGCATTTTGTGTCTACCTTCGATTTAAACCAGCATCTGCAGTTCTCTCCTACACAGGTTCATAGGTTAACTGGCCCTAATGTGTAGGGAATGGATGCGAAAGTGTAATGACATTGAACTAGTGTGAATGGGAGATTGATGGTCGGTGTGGACTCGGTGGGCTGAAGGGCCTGTTTCCGTGCTATATCTCCAAACTAAACGAAAGACTGCACCTTCTCAAGGCCAAGTGGGAATTGACAATGAATTATGGCCTTGCAGGTCATGCCCATATATCACTAATGAATCACAGTTATCCACAGGATCCCTGCGGATGAACTACTGTTCACAAACTACTGAGAGGTAGGGAATGGGGAAGGTCAAGGGTCAGCCAGGCCTCTAGGACACTATTGAATCTGTACAGAAAAGGTTGATCTCCACAGGTGTAGAGAAGGTGTGAGCTCACCTGTCCCCAGGAGCCCTTCATCCACTTGGTACAGGGCTGGACGTTGCACTCCCTGGTGTTGTTCCAGCGCAACATCTCATCACAGTGGCCAAATTCTGGGCAGATGACCAGCCTCTCCTGCACTCCTCCACCACAGGCCCTCGAGCACTGCATGAAACAGAGCAAGCCCCAAATACTGAACTGTTCATCCGTAAATAAAGAAACATGAATCTTTCACTTCAACATTTTCTTCAGCCTGTGTCATAATTCAGACCTCAGAAGACTATCTGGGCGGCACGGTGGCGCAGCGGTAGAGTTGCTGCCTTACAGCGAATGCAGCGCCGGAGACTCAGGTTCAATCCTGACCACGGGCGCCGTCTGTACGGAGTTTGTACGTTCTCCCCGTGACCTGCGTGGGTTTTCTCCGAGATCTTCGGTTTCCTCCCACACTCCAAAGACGTGCAGGTATGTAGGTTAATTGGCTGGGCAAATGTAAAAATTGTCCCTAGTGTGTGTAGGATAGTGTTAGTGTGCGGGATCGCTGGGCGGTGCGGACCCGGTGGGCCGAAGGGCCTGTTTCTGCGCTGTATCTCTAAATCTAAATCTAAAAGACTCTCCTGCCACGGCTCAATGACATCTCAACTCTGCTACCTCCTGTTATATTATCGTTTGAATTACCAGTCTAATATTCTAGAGATCTGGGCTATTGATCCGGAAACAAGAGCTCACATCTATTACAGAATAAAAATTAAAACTGGAACTGGTAGCCAAGTAAAGGAAACATGGACCATATATCTCTTGTATAGGAATTGTCTGCTCTGGCATGGGTGCACATCCAGGGCCACAGGACATGAGATCAATTTAAGGTGGGCAGGAGCCATCATCTCTAACGTCCTTCCCACTTACCTGCCTTCTCTTCACTTGCTCAACCAAGGTGACATTTGGGGTAGTTACATGTAGCCACAATGGAACTGGCAAATCTAGATGGATTTATTCCAGGAGACTTTGTCATATGAACATGACACTACTAAATTCCTCCCGTGACTAACTGGAAAATGTATAGACCCTTGCATGCGATGTCAGTCTTTCCTTCTTTCCGGTTACTTTTCTGATTGTGAAATCCTAATCCTCAAAGGGAATCAGGCCATTAAATTCTGGTTCATGTAGGAACTTGGCTGCAAATGTAAAGGGTGTTGGGCATATGCAGGTCAAAGACGTGTTGCTTCTGGGGGCTCTGTTCTGATGCTGAGTTTGGAGAAGTGAGATGGGGGCAGCAATAGTGTCCAGATGTAGGGTTCAAACCTCTGCTGCGGCCATGGGTGGGAGCCCTGTGCTGCCATGGTTGACACTAGGGGGAGCAGTGGTATTGCTGAGATGGGAAGAGGGGCCACACCAAGCCATCTGTTCACCGAGAGGGTGAGTAGAAAGTGGGCAATGAAGATCAGAGTCTTGGGTAAATCACAGGGTCAACAGATTGACTAATCTAGTTGGTCAGGGTATGGTATGAAGACCCAAGCAGGCCCAGGGCATGAAAGGGTAATAAAGGACTTATACGATACGATAGAACTTTATTTATCCCAGGAGGTAAATTATCTTGTGGGCATCTCCCTTCAGAAGAGCGGGTTATTTTGGAAGAGGCTGGCAATGGGCACTCCCAAGGCAACAATGTGCACACCCCTGCAAAAGGAGTGTTGCTCAGGCAATAGTGTTATCTGGCTGCTCCTGGCGTAGGGATGACCCATTTTCCATTATTCTCTTTATCACGTATCTGCACGCTGTGGATGGCTCGATTGCGATCATGTACTGTCTTTCCGCTGACTGGTTAGCACGCAACAAGAGCTTTCCACTGTACCTCGGTACACGTGACAATAAACTACAACTAAACTAAACGGACTGCAGTTTCTTGAAGATTTAATACTTAATTCCTGGGAGAATCCTGGTTACCCGAAAGATACAAAGTCAATTATTTTTCTCGTGTTCTGATCTCATGCTGCCTTTCATGGACCCCTCCGATGTACAGTAGACTTACCTCTCCCCATGACGACATGTACCAGCTCATGCAAGGCTTGGAGTTGCAAGCGAGGCTGGTGGGGGGCTGGTGGAGGACGGGCTGGCAGTGGAAGGGTCGCAGGGGTCTTCTGTCCCTGATGTCAATACACAGGACGTCTCGCATCGTCACCCCACCTCCACAGTTCTTGGAGCACTGAGGGAGCCAATGGAAGGTCTGTCAGTGTGCACACCATAAATGAAGCTGTGAGCATTGGAATAATCTCTGAAAGGTTTGTAACTGGATTTAGTACAAATTTAGTATAAAAGTATAAGATTTCAAAATTTCAAGAACAATTTATTGTCACATGCACCAATTAAGGTACAGTAAAATTTGAGTTACCATACAGCCATACTAAGTGAAAAGCAACGAGCCACACAGCCACACAAAATAAAATTTAACATAAACATCCACCACTACAGATTCCACATACTTCACTGTGATAAAGTTCAATATGTTTAGTATATTTATAATTTTATAAATTTAGAATAATTTTTAGTACAAAAGGTTTGTAGCTGGATTTAGACCAAATTATGCTGGTTTGTAAGGGTCTATTCTCCCATCTGTGCCTGCTCTCTTTGAAAGTGCTCTCCAGTTCACCCCACTTCCCTTCCCAGGTCTTTGTCTAGTTCCTGTCTGGAAGACAGTCTTGAATCTGTTTTCCAGTGCCTTTCTGCTGCACAGATCAAAGAGTAACATTTCCCCAAAAAATGCTCTATCTTCCTTTGCTCGTAATCCTTTTATCAGTGCAACCCATTGGCAAAAAAACAGATATCCTTTATTCACTCCAACTTTCTTTATCAGAAGTGCAGGAGGATTATGCTTGCTGGTATGTGATTGTGGATTAGCACAGTGGACGGCTATTCCTCACTGTAAGGTTCTTCACAGTATCTTGGTGCATGTGGCGATCGTAAGCCAATATAAATACCAACACTAAGGATTTTTAGCACAACTGTTGATATCACAGTGCAGTGGAAGAAAAATAAATCATTAGAAATAGCTAGGCACAATGGCTCACAAGAGCTCATAGTTTGCTCCTGTTTGCCCCAAGGCAACCTTGAAGAAGGCTGGCCGCAGCAATTTCTGTGAGACGAATATCATCTTTCCCGATACCTGGTTCTCTTGAACTGAATATCCCACATTCTCACCCATCAATTAAAGATTTCTTAAAGATAATAATGCCGGAAGTTTAAAAGAAACTTTAATTATTTATCTTTTTTTCTGAGAAAATGATACACAGGTTGCGTCAAACAAACCAAGATTAAAATAGATAAGCGTAGGAAGGAACTGCAGATGGCGGTTTACATCGAAGATAGACACAAAATGGTGGAGTAACTCAGCAGGTCAGGCAGCATCTGTGGAGAAAAGGAATAGGTGAAGTTTCAGTTCGAGATCCCCTTCAGGCTGGGTCTGAAATAGGGTCTCGACCTGAAACATCACCTACTCCTTTTCTCCAGAGATGCTGCCTGACCCGCTGAGTTACTCCAGCATTTTGTGTCTATTCAAAGTAGAAATTACAGTACCAGAACAAACACTGTAAAAATTAAAATGCAACTTGACTTTATTGCTTTAAAACACATGGACCTTTGAATAAGGTTGTCCATCCACAGAGAAATAACATTATTTTTTATGACAGGAAGGTTACTACGCAATATTGCTTTAGAACAGCATTAAAACACACCCATTAACAGAACATGACATTTACGGGGTTTTTTAAAAAGTTAAATACCTGAAGGTTTCACAGATTGTGGATTAAAAAGGCTGCAAATGTGTGTTCCATGTGACACCATCTAATGGATCTCAGCACTAACTGTACCTGTGGCCACTCCGGAAATTGCTGAAAGATTGTTTTGCTGTCACCAGGATCATTAATTCACTGTAAACTCTCAGTGCACATTTCTACACTGTTGCATTCAGAACGTGGGTTCATTATTGCCTTAAAATTGAAATCTCAATGAACTAATCTTGCATCCTTTCCCAGAGGAAGCGTGGCACTGGGTTAACTCAGTGTTGACTGAGCTGGCATGAAATACCGAGGCAGGATACTGGAGGTGATTCAGGGACGCGAGCGGCTTACCTTGCTCCAGTTGCCGACACGCCACGCTGAGCAGGGACGGATGTAGCATCTCCGAGCCGGGACTGGCCGCTTGGTGCTGTCGCAGTCATCGTCGGAACCAGAGCTACACTGCACCGTTCTCCATATCGCACCCAGACCACAGGTGGTAGAGCACTGCACAGCACATTGAAACAATAACATGGACTCCAGGCAAACACAGCAAGTTTCAACTGTTACCAGTTTACACTTTTCCGATGTAAGATGCAAGGCAACTAATTTCCGCAAAGCAAGATCCCACAAACACCAATGTGATCACTGCCTGAAAATGTTCACTGCTGTGGAATGAAGTGTGGATAATGGCTGAGACACTGGGAAGGACTCCCCTCCTGTCCTTCAAATCAGTATTGCGATTGTCGGGAATGGCTAGAAAAGGTAGTACAAACGATTTCTAAAAAGTTGGCAGATGACACCACAATTGGTGGTACTGTGGACAGGAAAGAAGGTTGTCAAAGATCACAACTTCTTGAACTGGGAAATTGGGCCAAAGATAGACAAGTGGAATCTAACTCGTACAAGTGTAAAGTGTTGTGATTACACAGTCAGTGGGGAGGCCCTGTAGAACAGAGAGACCTTGTATAAATGCATAGCTCCATGAAAGTGGCAACACAGGTAGATAGGCATTTGACATAGATTTGACACGAAGAAGGCATTTGGCACACTTTCATCAGTCGGAGCATTGAGTGCAAGAGTTGGAATGTCATGTTTCTGCTCAACAAGACACTGGTGAGACCACATTTGGAATATTGTGAGCAGTTCTAATCACTTTGTTATAGGAAGTTTTAAGGGCAGAAGATAGGTGCAGAAAAAGTTCACAAGGATGGTGCTGGGACTGAAGGGCTTGAGTTTTTTTTTTTGGAGTACAGATTCCAGCATTTGCAATCTCCGTGTCTTTATCTACATTGTAAGTTAGAGAACGTAAGGTATGTCGTGAAAGCATGTGACAGTTAAAGAGTACAGTTCAATCTGATCTCAGTGAACGATGGGATAGGATGGAAGGGCTGAGTGGCTGCTTCTTATTCCCTGACATTAAAGAAGTGTTTTAAATGAGATTGCTTCCACACGAGTTAACCCCCAGGACTTGCCTCACTCCAGTTGCCAACCATCCAGTAGGCGATGGATTCCACGTTTGCTTCAGGGACTGTGTTGGTGGCTGCTTCCTTCACAGAGATGGCTGGAGTAGCCTGACGATCCAGCATTGTCCTTGGAGATGGGATGTGCCCGGAGCGAGCCAGAGGATGGATTCCAGGGACTGGCACTGGCCTATTCCCCACCACATCACTCAGGGAACCGTTCTTGATACCCAAGTCAGCATCTTTTGCATCAACGCTACCAGGTTTAGCTTTGTGTTCTTCGGATTCGGCTCCAGTGCTAGAACTTGGGAGATCAGTTCTTGAGTCGATGCTGGACCAAAGTGTTGTTGAAACTTGCCGCAATGGCATCAAGTGATTGTTCCAGGCAGGAGAGCCCAGGGGCACAGTGCCACCTGCCTCTGTAGCACCATTTGCTAATATCTGCTGCGTACTTGCATCTGAGGCAAGGGTTCCTGAGGCTGTTGCTGACAGGTGAGAACTAGGGACAATGCCAGCAGAAGAGGTAGCGGTTCTGGGGGAGATGGCTTCTATTGTCGTTGGCGGTGAGGCTTCTACTGGCTCTGTCCTCTCTTGATGTGCATGCACTGGTAATGGAGACCTAGAATCCAGAGGCACCAAATGAACAAACAAATGGCTGGAAGATGTTGCCTGAATTGAGTGCAAACTGTCTCTCTGGTTCCCTTTGGTGGCAGCTTCTGATGGAGAGTCCAGTTCTGGCAACGATGCAGTAGTTGCAGGAGGTACTCCCACTGCTGGTGGTTGACTTGCTTCAGGTGACAGCAGTGCTGCAGATGTGGTCGTAACTGGTGTGAAGATTATCTCAGCCTCTGACAAAGAAGGATCGTGTCGAAAGTGCACATTTGTTCCATCAGTGCGATAGTCAGACACACCAGTTGCAAATGTATCTCCTGGAGAGGTTTCAACCTTTCCCGGGAATCCCAAAGAACCGTTTGACAAGCTTGGCCTGGTGTATCCTTGCCACATTGGCCAATGTATCTCTTCTGAAGGAGGATCGTCATTTGTTTCAAGTGGAACGGGAGGTGTGAGAATTGCACTACTGGTACCAGAGGTGACATCTCCCCAGTAGTTAATGGTAGCAACTGGAAGCTCAGCTTTGCCTTCTTGCTGTGGGGAGTAACTGTTATCAATGGTTAGTTCCTCTCTATTGCTGACTGTCACACTTAGAATCTCAGGTTCACCCTTCTCAGCTCCTTGCTCGTCTTCCACTGAGCTTGCCTTTGTGCCATCCGTCGTCTCCTTCAACCGCACGTTTCCTTCTCGTTCATCAGAGTCTGAAGGCTCTCCAAAACCACCAGCGTATTGATTATAGTGACTGCCCAGCTCAGTACTGCTGCCATTACCATCACCCCAGTTGTGGTCCACAGTGTTTGGGTCTTTTGCCGGATGCTTTTCCTTCCATTTGGGTTCACTTGTGGCTGAAGCACTGGGAATGTTCATAGGAAGTGAAGAGGAAGGGAAGTGTGATGTTGAGGAGTTGTGATAATAAGCTGTCTGCGTTGTTACTGTCTGAAGAACCATTCCCTGATCGTCACTCAGTGAGGAACCAGGATAGATAACCTCCTTAATGTCATGTGTTGTGGTATTTTGGACAGGAAGCAATTCATCTTCTTCGTACAGTCCCTTAACAGCATCTTCACCACCAGTGTACAATCTACTTGGTGTGGCCTGTGTAACCCTGAGATTATCAGTAGCATATTCTTCATTATGCTGAATATCCACTGAGTTTGCTTTTGAGGTAGAAGTTGTGATCTGATTATTATTTATGTCCGACTCCCCATGATTGTTTCCCACTGGCTCCAAAGGAATGTTTTCCCATGCATCAGGTCCCGGCCTTTCAACAGAGGTCCTATCCTCACTTTGATCAGGTACCTCCGCCCAAACATTGTTTAAGATGTTATTGGTTTCCAAATGTTCATCTTCGAGTTTTATGTTCCCTTCCATATTCTCCTCTTCACTAAAAAGGAATCTGTTTTCTGGATCATAGTCAAGATCTTCATGGAAGTTGATGAAATTATAATCGTAATAGAAATCATCCACAAACACATTTGGTTTTGATTCTTCAGTCTTGCTGCTCTCAAGGGTGAAATCATCTTCAATGATGTGGTTGGTTATCTTGTTATCTTCAGGGGGCAGTGGCTGTGGAGTTTGTGCATTGATATGGGAAGGATAGGGGTTGGGAATGTGAGCTATTAAATTGGAATTTTCCTCTTGGCTTGTAGCACCAGGGCCAAAGTTCAGATTGAAGGCCACTTCATTGTTTAGCTCCTTGCTGGAAGCTCCACTTCCTGACCAGTCATGCAGTGCGAATCCTGGCCAGAGCACAGGGCAATGCTTCAAGTGGCAGGGTCTATTCGCGGCCGGTTTCATCTCAGGACTGCACGTCATGTTAGTATTGTTCAGACACACCACGTTGCGGACATGCGCACCTTCGCCACAGGTTACCGAGCACTGCAGAAACGAAGACAGAAACGGAAACTTAAAATCTCCAACAATAATATCTCAAACGTGTTCACATAATATCAGCACAAAGTTCATCTTTAGCCAGTGATTGGATGTTTGGAACATCAGTAGACTGGGCTTGGTCAGGGTCTGAAGCTAGTGGATAGGCTCAGAACCAGCATTCCAACATTATACTGAAAATAAGATAACTTCACTACTATAGTACCTTTCACATCTTTTTAGGGCTGCGCAAAATATCCAGTGAAATACATTTGAAGTGTGGTCAATGTTGTAACATAGGAAATGGAGCAGCCAATTCATGATCGGCAAGCTCCCTCAAGGAGCATTTTGGTGATGAGTGGATGGGTCATTATATTAACAGAAACCTGGGATAAATGTTGACTCCAGAACACTGGGAAAATCCTCTTGCTCTTTTTAAAAGCATGGCTGTAAGATCTTGAATACCTTCCTGAAAATATTGGCAAGGCTTACCTAAAACCCAGCACCTCTGACAGAATGAGATTCAGCCTATCTGGTCCCTCCTTATAATTTAAACGTTCCAGACCTGCTAACATCCTCGCAAACCTCATACTGCCCTGCTTCTCTGCTTGGAGTCTTCATCAAGGCCTCACATGGCAAAACCTCGGCACTTTCTCCGCAACACTCTGCACTAGGCACTCAGACATGGCCACTCTCACAATGTCCGCCCTCACAATGGCCGCCCTCACAATGTCCGCCCTCACAATGGCCGCCCCCACAATGGCCGCCCCCACAATGGCCGCCCTCACAATGGCCACTCTAACAATGGCCGCTCCACCAAGCCTGAAACTGACAAGCCCTTCACTTAACGGCTGCTGGTTCGCCAAGGATGAAGCTGTCAATGTTGTCCTGACAGTGGATAACTAATTCACAGTCAATTGGGGCAGAAAGTGTACATTGCGTGTCACTGTCAACCGAGGAAGTCTGTACATGCAAGTTCATCATGGCAAGATTTCAGTCATTTTAATTCAACTGTACGGTCGAAGAACAAGTGGCACAGCTGGTAGAGCTGCTGCCTCACAGCACCAGAGACCCGGGTTCAATCCTGACCTTTGGTGCTCTCTGTGTGGAGTTTGCATGTTCTCCCTGTGACCGCGTGAGTTTCCTACAGGTGCTCCGGTTTCATCCCAAAGATGCGTGAGTTTTTAGATTAATTGGCCGCTGTATATTTGCCCCAAGTGTGTAGGGTGTAGATGCGAAAGTGGGATAACGTATAACTAGTGTGAACGCGTGATTGATGGTTGGTGTGGGCTCGGTGGGCCGAAAGGCCCGTTTCCATGCTCCATCTCCAAACTAAACTAAACTAATCTAAACCAAACAATTAAAAAAAAGATCTCCAGGAAGTCCCAAAGTGTGTTACAAACATTTCTTGTGTATATACAATGATAAAATGTATGAACAGCACAGGGGACACAGCAAGCTCCAAGGGCGGCACGGTAGCGCAGCGGTAGAGTTGCTGCTTTACAGCGAATGCAGCGCCGGAGACTCAGGTTCGATCCTGACTACGGGTGCTGCACTGTAAGGAGTTTGTACGTTCTCCCCGTGACCTGCGTGGGTTTTCTCCGAGATCTTCGGTTTCCTCCCACACTCCAAAGACGTACAGGTATGTAGGTTAATTGGCTGGGTAAATGTTTAAAAAAATTGTCCCTAGTGGGTGTAGGATAGTGTTAATGTACGGGGATTGCTGGGCGACACGGACTTGGTGGGCCGAAAAGGCCTGTTTCCGGCTGTATATATATGATATGATATGATATGATAAACAGTAATGTAATGAGCAGATCAACAGTCTCACCCAGGGTTGCATTCCTTAGCTCGGGTTCCCTCATGGGATAATATCAGTGACGTGATTAATACTGAGAGGTGACCCGGCAGTGGTCTTTAAAATGATGAATGGTTGAATAGGTTGAGTGTTGGTGATGATGCGTTGACTGGTAGAATCATAGAGCTAAACAGAATGGAAACAGTGCCCATGGCCCAACTCATCCAAGCCAATGAGATGCCCAACCAAGCTAGTCCCCATTGCCTGTGTCTTAGTCACATCCCTCTTAACTCTTCCTATCCATCCACCTAACCAAGTGTCTTTTAAATGTCATAATTGTATCTGCCGACTCCACTTTCCGTGGCAGCTAGTTTCACATAGCCACAACACTGAGTGATAAAGTTGCCCCACTGATTCCTTTTAAATCTTTACTCTCTCACCTTAAACCTAGTGTGAGACCCCCCCTTCCCTGGGGAAAGGACTGCACCCAATGGCCCCTCATGATTTTATAAACCTCCATAAGGTCACTACTCAGCATCCTATGCTCCAAGAAAAAAAGAACCAGTCTATGCAGTCTCTCCTTATAATTCAAACCTTCCAGACCTGCTCACATCCTCGTAAATTTCCACTAGTGGGAAAGTTTAGGACTGGAGGCCATAGCCTCAGAATTAAAGGACGTTCTTTTAGGAAGAAAATGAGGAGAAATTTCTTTAGTCAGAGGGTGGAGAATCTGTGGAATTCTTTGCCACAGAAGGTTGTTGAGACCAGGTGAGTGGATATATTTAAAGCAGAGATGGATATATTTTTGATTAGTTATGGGGAGAAGGCAGGAGAGTGGAGTGAGGAGGGAGAGATAGATCAGCCGTGATTGAATGGCGGAGTAGACTTGATGGGCCGAATGGGCTAATTCTATTCCTATCACTTATGACCTTATAAATCTTTTCTGCACCCTTTCCAGTTCCATGATATTCTCCCAATGGCAGAATGACCAGTTGTTTTTGCAGTACACCAAATGTAGTCTTGTACAATTGCATGACACCCCACTGGATGTTTTCAAGAGAGAGTTAGATTTAGCTCTTAGGGCTAAGGGAATCAGGGGATATGGGGAAAATGCAGGAACGGGGTATTGATTTTGGATGATCAGCCATGATCATATTGAATGGCGGCGCTGGCTTGAAGGACCGACTGGCCTACTCCTGCACCTATTTTCTATGTTTCTATGTTTCTCTACACAACACCCTGACTAGGGAATGCAAGCAAGCTAAATGCATACTTCAATCAACCTGTCCACCTGTTGCCATTTACATGGAGTGATGTACTTGCACTCCTGCATCTCTCTGTACTGCAACACTTCACAGGGCCTTCCCATTTACTGTGTAAGTCAATAGACAATAGGTGCAGGAGGAGGCCATTTGACCCTTCGAGCCAGCACCGCCATTCAGTGTGATCGTAGCTGATCATTAAGTCCTGCCATGGTTTGCCTTATCAAAATTCAACAGCTTGCATTTATCAGAATTAACCTCTGGCCATCTGCCATTCCATGGCTCAGTTGAGCGAGATAACGTTGCAGTTTCCAATATCCTTCTTCACTGCCTACTATGCCACCAGAGAGAACTCCCTGACCATTATGCCACGTTCTGCTCCATGGAAACTCTCAGCCTGAAGCTGAGTAATGCTGGAGTTAGAACAGCGCATCCAAGTTCCTCATTCCACCCCTTGTGTACTTATGGAGGTCTCTGGATAGCATGGAGTCTAGGAATGACACTTTCAGTGATCTGATTAAAATGTTGCAGCAGTGAACTAGTTCAAATATTAGTGCAATAATCCAAACACCCAATGAATAAATCTGACAGTCTCATTCATATCCCTTTAGGCAGGATGGCCCTCTGTTCTTTCCTGGCCAAGGTCCACATGTGACCAGGTCCACACCTACATAATTGACCAGCTGTGTTTAATGACAGTACATGCACTGAAGCAGTTCAAGAAATATACAGCCCACGACCCACTTCTCCATGGTAACCGTTGAGAGGAAGGAGTGGCTGACCTTGTTAGCAATGCCCAGATCCCAAGAATGAACTGAAGCAATTAGCAAAAAAATGGCAGGGACGGTGCATTAAAGTGACCATTCCTTTTGTATTGATATCGAACATAGAAAGTGCAGCACAACGACGGGGCTTTGAACCCATGATGTTTGTGCCAAACATGATGCCACGTTAAACTGGTCTCATCTGCCTATACATGATCCACATCTTTCTATTCCCTGCAGTTCCATGTGCCAATCTAAAAGCCTCTTCAACCCCCACTAGTGTATCTGCCCCCATCACCACCCCTGGTAAAGCAACAAATGCTTTTCACTGTACCTCGGTACACGTGACAATAAACTAGACTGAACTGGACTGTAAAGCGTTCCAGGTCCCCACCTGTGTAAAGCTCAATGCTTTATTTTAGAGAGCTAACCTGACATTAAGGCTGGTCTTTATGAAAGAGCTCCTCGTGCTTCACAAGCACAGCGTTTATATCGATGTGACTGGACAAAGATTAAAGAGGCACCTCAGTGAGATGAAGCTGATACCTGATGAATTACTGGAGGCATTGACATTGACTTGCTAATCTAATCGATGCTGGTCATGCATTGCCTGAGTTTTTGTAAAGCAGTCTCCTGCCGGCCCTGGCGACCGTCTCACCTCTGACCAGCTGCCCAGGCTCCAGTGTGAGGGGCAGGGGATCTCTGTGTTGCAAGGGCTGCTGTCCTCAGGCCTGGGCATAAGGTGGCAGTCGGCGGCTAGCAGAGCCCGCTGCTCGTCCAGGCCCACGCTCTGGATGCACAGGGTGGTCCTCCTCATGATCCCCGCTTCACCACAAGACGTAGAGCACACCTGCCACTCTCCGACCCACCACCTGAGAGAAAAAAGACAGGACTCAGAGAGGGAACCAGCTCCTGACAAAAACACCAGCCCTCATTTCTGGCAGAGTGCGGGTGACTTTCTTAATTTGTCCCTCACTCGGGAGTTTCCTCTCCAATGCACTGCACGCTGGTATTTTTCTCTTTGCGCCACCTCTTGTACTTGAATGTGGCTTGATTGTACTCTGTATGGTATGATTTGACCGGATAGCCACAAAGAAGGTTTTTCACGATGTCACGGTATAGGTGGCAATAATAAACCACTACTAATAGTTCAGATACGCATTATCACTGACATCTTTGCCCACAGGTATCACTGGTACCTGGGTCACTCCGTCTGTCCTGCCCCAGTCTAAGAGACTGAGCACCTACTCCAGGCTGACAGAGTGGTGAGGCCATTTCCTTTTGAGCATCCCCCACATCTGAACACTGAATGACTTGAAATGAAGCCTTGCAGCAGTGCAGTCTCCCCCATTTTGAACAGGGGCATCCAGCAGCTCTCTGAAGACCTGACTGTCCTGGGCTATGGGACCTGATGTGGAGATCAAGCTCCTTTCCCACAGGTCCAACCCCACTTCACAGTCTACACCCCAAACCGCTGCAGTGGTAGAGAAATTTATTCACAAAATGCTGGAGTAACTCAGCAGGTCAGGCAGCATCTCAGGAGAGAAGGAATGGGCCACGTTTCGGGTCGAGGTCGAGTCTGAAGAAGGGTCTCGACCCGAAACGTCGCCCATTCCTTCTCTCCTGAGATGCTGCCTGATCTGCTGAGTTACTCCAGCATTTTGTGAATAAATACCTTGGATTTGTACCAGCATCTGCCGTTATTTTCTTACACAGTGGTAGAGAATGGTCTGCTGGAAGGGTGGTTTTCACTTGTTCATGAAATAATTGAGGAGCTCGTATAAAAGTCAGATAAGAAAGACGGGCCAAATCTTTGCACCTTAATGTTCAGGGAATGATTATAACAATCGGTCAACAACAACTTGCATTCATGCGGAACCTTTAACAGGTCATTTCACAGGTATATAACCAGAAAATAAACTATCACTCAATCATGTGATTGAGATATGTGGTCAGGTAACCAAACGAAGGCCAGGGCACAGAGTAGTATCTTTGAGCACGACGGAGATGTGGAGAGGTTTAGAGAGGGAACTCCAACAGCTTAGGGCTCAGCAGCTGAGGACAACACCTCCAGTGGTACACAATTGCCTGGAGACACAGGAAAAACACGCATTGTAGGAGCTGGGTGATCTCAAAAGGGTGAAGTGGTTGGAATTGACTCCTGAGATAGAGGGTGTAAGTGTTGGAGAGGGTGACTGAGATTGGGAAATGTGCAGGGGAGGGAGTGGATTACAGGGATAGGAGAGGAAACGGTTTCTTTAGGTAGGGAGAGGTGAATGGGGTTACAATGATAGAGAGGAGTATAGATGGGAGAAAGTTGGTTCCTGAGACCGGGAGGGGTGGAGGTGTTGGACAGGGTTACAAGATAGATAGAGAGGGGTGTAGGGCCTGGAAGGGATGGAAGGGGTTACAAACATAAGAGACGTAGGTACCGAAGGGGGTTATAGACAGGGAGGGGTCAGAGCGGGTGAGGAAGACAGGAGGTGCAATGGAGTGATTTGAAATGAGAACTAAAATACTACTGAAAGTGGAGCCATTGTTGTTGTGTATAAGCGGGGAAAGCTACCGTTGATGATGAGGTTATGAGCAGTCTCTGAGACGCCGGGTTCCCTGGGGCAGTTACCCACCTGGCCGGGCAGGGCTCTGGGTGGCAGCTCCGTTGCTGGTCATCGGGGCGAGTCAGCAGGTCGCAGTACCGTTCTTCGACAATCCCCGCAATCTTCTCCAGACAATGCACGATCTGTCTCTGAACACCTGGGAGCAACGCAATAAACAAGGTCATTCCTGTGGCTTGCAATCCTGACATAATTGGCCTTAACCCGCTGTGAACCGCCCACTGCAAACCGCAGGACTCCTCAACAATCCGCACTGAAGGTCACCAGCAATTCACAAATGTGATTTACTTTTGATTAACAGGAAAATAACTGCACATGCTGGTTCAAATCGAAGGTCGACACAAAATACCGGAGTAACTCAGCGGGTCAGGCAGCATCTCAAGAGAGAAGGAATGGGTGACGTTTCAGCTCGAGGCCCTGCTTCAGACTGATGTCAGGGGGAGGAGGCAGGACCGCCCCCTCTCCTGACATCAGTCTGAAGCAGGGTCTCGACCCGAAACGCCACCCATTCCTTCTCTCCTGAGATGCTGCCTGACCCGCTGAATTACACCAGTATTTTGTGTCTACCTTACTTTCGATTAGCTATCAGTGGAAAAGCAAGACAGAGATGCAGTTTGTCCTTCCTTTTTCCAGTCAGGGCCATGTCTAGGGTGCGCAGGTTTGGATGCCCCAGTTGCAAGCTCTTTTTTGTGGTATCTATGATTTCCATGATTTCCATGCACCTATTCTCTTGCTACACAAAGTGCTGGACTAACAGCGGGTCAGGCAGCATCTCTGGAGAAAAAGGATGGGTGACGTTTCGACCCTTCTTCAGACTCATGCTCATGAAATCATTTCATCCCCTTAGTTTAGAGATATCGCATGGAAACAAGCCCCTTGGCCCACCAAGTCCACACCGACCATCAATCACCTGATTACACTTGTTCCATGTTATCACACTAGGCGCAATTTACAAAGGCCAATTAACCTACAAACCTGCAAGTCTTTGGGATGTGGGAGGAAACCAGAACACCCGGAGGAAAACCACACTGTGTCACAGGGAGAAGATGCAAACCTCACGGCCAGTGTCAGGATCGAACCTGGGTCTCTGGCACTCTGAGGCGGTGCAGTAATTTCCTTGGTCAGTGACGTTCTCCGTAGCTACAACTAATTTCTCTGTAGCTCCAACTTTCTCCGTAGTTGTACACTGTGTTACATTGCACACTCTGGTATTATTCATTACCATTGAAATGCACAACAACCGTAGGCAACAACGCAACAGGGCGGCACGGTAGCGCAGCGGTAGAGTTGCTGCTTTACAGCGAATGCAGCGCCGGAGACTCAGGTTCGATCCTGACTACGGGTGCTGCACTGTAAGGAGTTTGTACGTTCTCCCCGTGACCTGCGTGGGTTTTCTCCGAGATCTTCGGTTTCCTCCCACACTCCAAAGACGTACAGGTATGTAGGTTAATTGGCTGGGTAAATGTAAAAATTGTCCCTAGTGGGTGTAGGATAGTGTTAATGTACGGGGATCGCTGGGCGGCACGGACTTGGAGGGCCGAAAAAGGCCTGTTTCCGGCTGTATATATATGATATGATATGATATGAACGCACTGGGAAGGTGGTGAGATGTTGTCTCTCCCGATTAGAACAACGCTCACAAGTCCATAGCTTCTAGGATCAGAATTAGGCCATTCGGCTCATCAAGTCTACTCCACCATCCATTCACGGCTGATCTATCTTTCCCTCTCCACCCCATTCTCCTGCCTTCTCCGCATAACCCCAATGTCTCAGGATAAGAGTTGGATCTAAGAAATGCCTCCGCGGAGGGGTTTGGGAATCTTTGGACCTCCTCCCCAGAGTGTGGTGGAAACCCCACTAGTAAGTGTACTCCAGACCAAGATCTAAAGACCTTTGGCTGCTGAAGAAATCAAGGGAAACGAGGATGTGGTGGGATGATGGGGATTGAGGATAACCCTAAAGAGAGGAACAGGTGGAGGGGCTGAATAAACAGATCCCTGCCCTCATGTCCTTCGGTGGTGCAGTCAACTGCAGGTGAGGACCATTCCCTGCTGGGTGTGTGCAGTGTTGATGAGTTGCGAGCCAGAGTTTGTCTGAAGTGTGGTGGGCCAAGGGATGGTCGTGAACATTTGCTGCATTACACAGCAGAACATCAGCGAAGAGGGTGAATCCAATGTGGAGTGTGAATGAGGGGGATGGAGTACTCAAATCAGATTCTCCCCAAACAAGAACAAAGCAAACAATGAGGGAACAACTAAGTGCTCCTTAGACATCAATCGCCTTTGAGTTCCTTCATTTGAGACGGCGAGATCCTGAATTACAATTCCATCAATACACTGACTGTTGTCTGCACAATGCCCGGACTGTGTGTGGAAAATTAAAGGAATTCCACAGGCTCCTTTCTCTCAGATCCCAACTTGCTAACTGATCCAAAGATCTGTGCCTATCTCATGCTGTTAGTCTTTCAGGATCTGTCTACAACTGTTGAGGTGAAAGTTTGAAGTGTGGAAGGCATACCAAGGACTAGGTATTATCAGAGGTTGTGTATTGAAGAGTCATATTTGAACCGTACAAATTACAGCCCCCCCCCCCCCCCCCCCACCCCCACCCCCACTGCCGATCCACGCTCTGTGGTTATCATTTACATTAGTAAGCAGCAAATTGAAGAAATTCCATCATGTGTGACTCTTGAACTATGCAAACTCAATAAAGAAAGACCCTGGAGCAGAATTTGATTGATGCATTTGCAAAAGGAATCTGGCAGCAGATATCAAAGATGCCTGAAACTTGTTACTCGCCTCCAGAGTAATGGGACAGAAAGTTTAAAAGAGGGATCAGAATCTAATGTCATGCAAAATGGGGACCAAATGGAGAAGAGGGGTGGTGAACACTGGACTAAAGCTGTTACATTTGAATGCAGGCAGCATATGGGACAAGGTGGATGAGTTTATAGCGCAGTTAGAAATTGGTAGGTACGATGTTGTGTGCATGCTCTCAGCAGACATGGCTGAAAGGAGAATCAGAGCTGGCAGTTGAACATCCAAGGATACACATCCTATCGAAAAGACAGGCAGGTAACTGGTAAATGTTACACCGATGTTCAAGAAGGGAGCGAGGCAAAAGAGGGGTGACTATGGGATGGTTATCCTGACTTCAGTGGTTGGCAAGATTTTAGAGACCATTATTCATGCCTCTCATAATCTTGTTCACTTCTATCAGGTCACCCCTCAGCACCCCAATGGGAACAAACACAGCCTATCCAATCTTTCCCCATAACGAAAGTTCTCTGATCCAGGCTACGTGCAGGTTTATCGCCTTTGCGTTCCCGCCAATGCCACCACATCCTTCCTAGAGTGCGGCGACCAGAACTGCAAGCAATACTCCAAGTGCAGCCTAATCAGTGTTTCGTAAATTGTAACATAACGTCCCAACCCTTACATTCTCTGCCCCAAGCCATGAAGGTAGGCACACCATATTCCTTCTTTACCAGAGTATCACTGGTAATTCCTTCTTACCAGAGTATCACTGTATCATCCTAGGTCTCGATCCTAATGCATGATTAGGTGATTGGATTACGACTGGATAGAAAATCAACAGGGGAAGAACAATGGCCAGAGAATGCTCAATATCTACACGCTTCATTATTCATTATTATATTGATGCCTGTTATGATTATCATTGCAACTCTCCCTAACTGTTACGTATAGCACAATGCTGAGAAATGACTTTGATCTTGAAAGCAACAAAGCCACAGCTTTTGGCTTGTAGTCTTGGAAGGATGTGCACCAATAAACAAGTTGAACATTACAGAGTAACATGTAACAAGACTTATCAAAGGTTCAGAATCAGTCTCAAAGTTGGCAGCAAGTGACGTATTTAGATATTTTTAACCTTTATTGTGGGAGGAACAGGGTATAATTGTAAGGAAATGTTGTAGAATTTTACAAAGCAGTGGTTAGACCACATTTGATATAATGAGTACAGATTAGTCTCCTTATTTAAGGAGGACATGTTGACCCCAAGTGGCAGTTCAAACAAGATTCACTAGATTAATTCCAGATATGAAGGGAAATAATATGGGAAATAATTAAGCAGCTTAGAAGGATGAGAGTGACCTAACTGGGTCATAAGAAACCCTCATGGGGGGTTGGCAGGCCAGACGCTGATTGGATGTTCCTTGTAAGAATTTCATTGTTCCATTTCGGTGCATATGACAATCAAACACTTGATTCTTGTGGTGGAGCCTCTCGAGCTGTAGATCATGCTCTCAGGATTATGGCCCAAACAGTTAAGACTGAGGTGAGGAGGAATTTCTTTTTTTGATGGAAAGTGAATCTAGAACTCAGAAAGCTGGGGGTATTCAGGCTGAAGTACATTTTAGGGGTTTCAAGGTTTAGGGCAGGAAAGCACAGCTGAGGGCAACATTCAAATCAGCATCTCCCTGAATGGTGGAAGTGTCTTATGGGAGGTATCTCAAGGGAAGTGTGGCCCCCTCCTATTCCAATTACTTATGTTTTGTGCAAGGACAACTGACCAAAAATGTTGTCATTAATGTGAGTTGTAAAGTGCAACTCAATAGAGTAAAGTGCATTCGTAAAGCACAGGGGTGTACAGAGGGAATTTCAGAGCTTTGGACCCAATGGGCTAAAGCCATACAGTAGTGACGAACATTCGCAGAGATTAATTTCAGGGATGAACAGGAGCCAGAATTGGACGAGTACAGAGATTTTGGAGGGTTGTATGGGTGGGAGGAGGTTTCAGAGCCAGTGAGAGAAAACAATACGAATAGACTCTGGTGACGGGCAAATGGGACACTAGGAGTTAGGATACGGGGAACAACTGTGTTTGATTTACGACAGTCGGGATTTGGAAATAATAGTGAGTTAATATCTTGCCAAAGTTTGAACTGAGCCTTCCTCTTTCCAAATGAAATGTAGAGGAACTAATATTTGGACAAAGTGTGGCTGGCTCACACACCCACAGCGCAGCATTCTCAGCTGATATTCAGGCATGCCAAGAAATGCAGACTCATAAACTCCAGACCTCCTCCTGTCGACAGGTCCATTGTGGTTCGTAGGGGTTGTCCTCTACTGGCTTCCCAATCACCTCATTCAATCCCTTGCCAACTCTGAACTGCAACAGACTCTGCCATCCAACACCACGGCCCTCATCTCCCCTCCACTCCCAGATACCATTCTAAACACACACACATCCACTCACTGATGTACACCCATGGACACCCACATACAGAAACAAATGCACGCACACATACATGCGGGTGCTCACACAGACACAAACACACACGCACACCCTTAATGATATACACGCACATTAAATCATCGCTGAGCTTCCAACAGTGTCTGCCAGCTTTCAATTCAAGCCAGGATCAGACCCTTAGAAGACAGAATTCTCCCTCCCAACACTCTCATGAACTTTCAGTTTGGCTGCTTTCCCAAAAATTAATAAAAAGAAGCCAATTCTGGGCCACAGTGTTGGAAGCCGTAGCTCACAGTAAGGTTTATGCTCAGTTCAATGGAAAGTTAAGGTGGATGTTGAGCGGGATAAATCACTGCTCTGGGAAGGACATCCTCGCAGTTGGTGTGTTCATGCTCTCTAGCTGTGAACAATAGAAGAGTTCAAGGAGATTCCCTTGGACAGAGAATTCCAGAGGGTAGATAGCTCTCACCGATGGCACAGCCAGAGTGGAATTAAAACACTTAAATTCATATAGCACCTTTCAGATGCTCAGATGCTCAGCTAATCCTGAAATACCTTTGAGGTGTAGTTAATTGGTTGGTTAATTGGTCCTAGAGTGCTTCATTATTATCACGTAGCAATATACACCAAAAAACGTTGTTTTGTATGTTGTCCGAACAGATCATACAATACATGAGGTAGTGCAGAATATAGTGTTACGACTACAGAGAAAATGCAGATAAAGGAAAGAGCAAGGGCGAGTTTTTTAAATGCAGATGGGTATCTGAAATATACTGCCAGGCCTGGAGGTTGAGGGGAGGCACGATAGTGGGGCTTTTAATAGGCTTTTAAATAGGCACATGAATATGCAGGGAATAGAGGGATATGGATCACATGCAGGCAGAGGAGGCTGGTTTAACTTGGCAGTATGTGCTGTGCTGTCCTATGTTCTAAGTCTGCAACAAAAGAGTTGGATTGATAGTAGAGGGGAGAAGAGCGAGTGTGGACTGTGAGTGATGTTGTCTATACCCCTAACTGATTGAATCTTGGCAGAGTCAGCAGTTTCTCAGACAAGTGAACTGAGGAGCATACTTAAGAAGGAAATCAGTAGGGCAAAAAAAGGGATGGGAGATAGCTCTGGCCAATAGTATTAAGGAATTATATGAAGAGAGTTTATGTATATTAAGGAAATAGACAATAGACAATAGGTGCAGGAGGAGGCCATTCGGCCCTTCGAGCCAGCACCGCCATTCAATGTGATCATGGCTGATCATTCTCAATCAGTACCCCGTTCCTGCCTTCTCCCCATACCCCCTGACTCCGCTATCCTTAAGAGCTCTATCCAGCTCTATCTTCAATGCATTCAGAGAATTGGCCTCCGCTGCCCTCTGAGGCAGAGAATTCCACAGATTCACAACTCTCTGACTGAAAAAGTTTTTCCTCATCTCAGTTCTAAATGGCCTACCCCTTATTCTTAAACTGTGGCCCCTTGTTCTGGACTTCCCCCAACATTGGGAACATGTTTCCTGCCTCTAACGTGTCCAACCCCTTAATAATCTTATACGTTTCAATAAGATTTCGATAAGAAATGAGGGTAACTTGAGAGAGAAAAGGGCTTCAGAAACCAGGTAGAATGATAGGTAAGACATGCATTGACAGGCATCCAGGGAAGGCTGACCATACAGTTTCCAACATAGAGGTGTATAATAACATTAAATACATAGATACGTGAATGCATTGTCTTTTTTTCTGAGATAAAGAGCATTAAAA
This sequence comes from Rhinoraja longicauda, assembly GCF_053455715.1. NCBI lineage: Eukaryota > Metazoa > Chordata > Chondrichthyes > Rajiformes > Arhynchobatidae > Rhinoraja > Rhinoraja longicauda. Next base: position 16,294,445 of record NC_135985.1, read on the forward strand.
ACGAGAGGGTAATTTTTTAAGATGAGAGGTTACAATAACATACCTTAAAAGACAATTGGACAAGTGCATGGAGAGGAGAGGTTTACAGGAATATGGGCCAAATGCTGGCAAATGGGACTAATTTACCTGGTCTCCAGAGATGCTTCCTGACCCACTGTGTTACTCCAGCACTTAGTGCCCATTTATGTAAACCAACATTGCAGTTCCTTGTTTCTATATTCTGGACTAGTTTAGATGGTTGGCATGAACAAGTTGGGCTGAAGGGCCTGTTTCCATGCTGTATGACTACGACTTTGTCAAAGCCTCTTCAGTCTGTCTTTGGTTCCAATTCACCTGAATGTCATCATTCTCAATCAGTACCCCGTTCCTGCTTTCTCCCCATACCCCCTGACTCCGCTATCCTTAAGATAGAGCTCTTAAGGATAGCGGAGTCAGGGGGTATGGGGAGAAAGCAGGATCGGGGTACTGATTGAGAATGATCAGCCATGACCATATTGAATGGCGGTGCTGGCTCGAAGGGCTGAATGGCCTACTCCTGCACCTATTGTCTATTGTTCCAGCGGGACAATCAGCGGTTCACTAAACCTGGACTCTTTGGATTTACAGTGACTAACAATTCACTCAACGTTTCCCTTTATAAATGTGCCTTTCTGGAGGTCTTCAGGAACTGCTCATGCAACCCATACAGCCAAGTCTGCTTCTACCCGCTCAGACCTCATACAATATCTCGTTTATTCTGGGGGCGTGTGCAGAAATTTAAATTTGAAAGCCTTTGTTGGGGTACCCAAAGTAAATGCATATTAAATGCATCGATGCATAAGTGCACGTTTTAACCTGGTTAATGATTACTGTGGGGGAGTTATGCCCCAAATGCCTGACCTACCCAGCACACACATCCATGAAATTTAATTCAGCAGCAGATTCCTTCTTCACTTTACGGTTATCCAGCTTCCTCTTAAATACGCCTCTGTTATTTCCATCAACTGCCTGGCTCAAGTTCCCCCCTCCCCCTCACTGTTATCTTGACTGAGAATTTCCTTTCCTGAGCGTTGATCTGGGGGGGGGTGGGGGGGGAGGGAGGGCAGCAATAACACTGCCAGCTAGTATCGCCACAGCCAGTGTGTTCACAGCGTCTGTCCAACCTGCGCTTGGCTAATTGCAGGATGCTTCATGTACCACGGCCACTCCTTCAGTGGTAGAGTTGCTGCCTTGCAGCGCCAGAAATCCAGGTTTGATCCTGACTACAGGTAGTGTCAGTTTATATGTTCTCCCCCTGACCACATGGGTTTCCCCGGGTGCTCCGGTTTCCTCCCACACTCCAAAGATGTAACGGTTTGCAGGTTAATTGGGTGTGTAGGGTAGTGCTAGTGTGTGGGGATCACTGGTCAGTGTGGACTCGTGGGCCAACGGGCCTGTTTTCATGCTGTATCTCTAAACTAAACTAAACACAGACACATGTGAGGCTTTGTCCGAGAGGGAGGGAAATCAGTTCTCTATCCACACACCCTGGGAGCATGGTGGGGGGGAGGGGGGTAGCATGGAGACGCCATAGAAGGCTGCACAGTCAGGGAGAGGGCTCTGGAATTCCTTCTCTCAAGAGGAAATAGGAAGATGAGTCAGAATGGAACAGAGTGAGTTGCCTTCTCGTGGCTTGAAGAGGAAAGGGCCCTTTGGCCATGATCTCACAGTATTACGAATGATTTATCAGCCCCTTCCTTTCCAATTCACCTGAATGTCATCTGTTCCACGACCGCTGGGCCATGAAATGCAGCATAATATATTCACGGGTTTATTTGGAGTAGCTTGGGAGACATGTCGTAGTATTATCGAGTTATTGTGGCACAGAGTGGGGGGGGGGGGGGCATTCATCAATATACTTGGCACTGCCGGGTAGAGCAATCCTGTCAGTCCCATTGTTCTGCTCTATCCCCAGTCTGAGTTTACAATAGACAATAGATAATAGACAATAGGTGCAGGAGTAGGCCATTCGGCCCTTCGAGCCAGCACCGCCATTCAATGTGATCATGGCTGATCATCCACAATCAGCGCCCCGTTCCTGCCCTCTCCCCATACCCCCTGACTCCGCTATCCTTAAGAGCTCTATCTAACTCTCTCTTGAAATCATCCAGAGAATTGGCCTCCGCTGACTTCTGAGGCAGAGAATTCCACAGATTTACAACTCTCTGAGTGAAAAAGTTTATCCTCATCTCCGTTCTTAACCTTACCCCTTACCTTCCTCGAGGTGTTGGTCCAAAGTCCTGCTGAAATTATTGGCCTTCTCTGCTGCCACCACTCTTGTGATGGCCAGTTTTACATCTTTGGCTCCTGCCGTTTCCTTTGGCCCAAGCCTTAAATTTATGTCCAATGGTAACAATTTTATCCAACCTCTTATAACCATCTACACTTCCACCTAATTTCACTACAACGAAATGTACTTCAATTTATTCACAAAATGCTGGTCCAAAATGGACCAGCAATTCCACATCGCACCCCCTGGTCCCTCGGCCTGCTGGTTACAGTGCAAGTGCTCCCCTCCACACATACTCTTCAACTGTGGGTATTTATTCACAAAATGCTGGAGTAACTCAGCAGGTCAGGCAGCATCTCAGGAGAGAAGGAATGGGTGACGTTTTGGGTCGAGACCCTTCTTCAGACTGATGTCAGGGGGGGCGGGACAAAGGAAGGATATAGGTGGAGACAGGAAGATAGAGGGAGATCTGGGAAGGAGGAGGGGAAGAGAGGGACAGAGGAACTATCTAAAGTTGGAGAAGTCGATGTTCATACCACTGGGCTGCAAACTGCCCAGGCGAAATATGAGGTGCTGCTCCTCCAATTTCCGGCGGGCCTCACTATGGCACTGGAGGAGGCCCATGACAGAGAGGTCGGACTGGGAATGGGAGGGGGAGTTAAAGTGCTGGGCCACCGGGAGATCAGTTGCGTTAATGCGGACCGAGCGCAGGTGTTCAGCGAAGCGATCGCCGAGCCTGCGCTTGGTTTCGCCGATATAAATAAGTTGACATCTAGAGCAGCGGATGCAATAGATGAGGTTGGAGAAGGTGCAGGTGAACCTCTGTCTCACCTGGAAAGACTGTTTGGGTCCTTTGATGGAGTTGATGGGGGAGGTAAAGGGACAGGTGTTGCATCTCGTGCGGTTGCAAGGGAAAGTGCCCGGGGTTGGGGTGGTTTGGGTAGGAAGGGACGAGTGGACCAGGGAGTTATGGAGGGAACGGTCTCTGCGGAACGCAGAGAGGGGAGGGGATGGGAAGATATGGCCAGTGGTGGGGTCCCGTTGTAGGTGACGGAAATGTTGGTGGATGATATGTTGGATCCGCTGGCTGGTGGGGTGGAAGGTGAGAACGAGGGGGATCCTGTCCTTGTTGCGAGTGGGGGGAGGGGGAGCAAGAGCGGAGCTGCGGGATGTAGAAGAGACCCTAGTGAGAGCCTCATCTATAATGGAGGAGGGGAAGCCCCGTTTTCTGAAGAACGAGGACATCTCGGAAGCCCTAGTCTGAAACACCTCATCCCGGGTGCAGATGCGGCGTAGACGGAGGAATTGGGAGTAGGGGATAGACTTTTTGCAGGGGACCGGGTGGGAAGAAGTTTAGTCCAGATAGCTGTGCGAGTCGGTGGGCTTGTAGTAAATGTCCGTCACTAGTCTGTCTCCTGTGATGGAGATGGTGAGGTCCAGAAACGGGAGGGAGATGTCAGAGATAGTCCAGGTATATTTAAGGGCAGGATGGAAATTGGAGGTGAAGTGTATGAAGTCAGTGAGTTCTGCATGGGTGCAATAGGTAGCACCAATGCAGTCGTCGATGTAGCGGAGGTAGAGTTCGGGGATGGGGCCAGTGTACGTCTGGAACAGGGATTGTTCGACGTACCCAACAAAGAGGCAGGCGTAGCTAGGGCCCATGCGAGTGCCCATAGCTACGCCTCTGGTTTGGAGGAAGTGGGAGGAGTCAAAGGAGAAGTTGTTGAGGGTAAGAACCAGCTCTGCTAGGCGGAGGAGAGTGTTGGTCGATGGGGATTGGCTGGTTCTACGGTCGAGGAAGAAACGGAGGGCTTCGAGACCATCCTTGTGGGGGATGGAGGTGTAGAGTGACTGGACATCCATGGTGAAAATGAGGGAGTGGGGGCCTGGGAACCGGAAGTTATCCAGGAGATGGAGAGCGTGTGAGGTTGTACTTCAAGTTCTATCTAAACTCGTAGCTCAAATCCCACATTCCTGGAACTCTGCTGCTTTGCACAATCTCACAGCCTGGCTGGAGTTGGCCATCATTACTAGATGATCCCTTATGCTGATGAATATCTACCTGTATTTAGAATGTGAGGAATTGGTTAGAGATGAAACATATTTCAGGATGCAGTGAAAGGGTGGAGGTTTGGTGTCTCCAATCGGAGGGAGGTCAGGAGAGATTAAATGTCAAATGGGGAGATATCACAATATGATAGAGAGCAGTAAACTCTACCCCTTCTCCTTCACCCCTTCATCCTCTGTTGCCCTCCTCGTATCACAATGTTTCCAGGAAGCAAACGAGCTAATGTTCACCAGACACGCTGTGCTGCGATACCAGAACAACTCAAACAAAGGTTGTGATGTGATGGTACTTATGGTTTGCTCACATTATGAAGCACGACAGAACTGCAGGGTATCCACAGCTTACAGATGCATGACTCATGATTAACTGAGTGTTTGGGAGACCGGCGAGATGAATTTGACGTTGCCTCCAGACCACAGGCAACTGCTCTTAACACGAGCTGCAATTTTGCCACATCACACCCTTCAAGAATATATTCTAATCAATATGTTATTGTTCATCTTGCAAATCCTACCCAGAGACACATCATTCAAGCCAGCAGCGATGTCCTTGTTAAGATGACCAATAAATTTAAAACATCGTCTGAGGAAGGGTCCCGACCTGAAACGTCACGTATCCACGTTCTCCTGAGATGCTGCCTGATCCACTGAGTTACTCCAGCTTTTTGTGTCTATCTTTGGTATGAACCAGCAACTGTACTTCTCTATTTGTTCATTATTAGCTCGGCCCCATAGCAGAAGTGTCCACGTGGCGGGGCTGGAAACTGGAAGTGTCCTGAGCTAATTCTGCTACCACCATCATCTATTGTACAAGTGATGGCGCCCACTGATTGTCGCCGGAAGCTTGCGCCCTTTCCAGGACGGACGATGACAGTGATGTAACATTTGAAACATGGATGACGGACACGAAAGAAGAATTATTAGCTCAAGATTATTATTAGCTCGGGCCTATTTGTTAATATCAGCTTTATTATTAGGAATGCCAAAATGAGATCCAAACTACTTCTCCACACAATCTATTCTTATGGGACCACCCACATCCGCAGGCATCTTCTGCGAGTGGGAACTTGGGTTGTGGTCACCTTTCCAACTTGCAAACTGTTCTAGTCACGAACAGCTCTCAGCAACAGAACCTTGATGTAACCTAGGGTTACTTTGTCATTCCATAAGATCATGGCAGATATAATCTTGGCCTCGGAGCTTTCCTCTCCGATCTCCAGAACCCTTGGCTCCCCTATATCCAAAACTCTGTCCCTCCTGGCCTTGGCTATGTCTCAATACGTACAATTATTTGTGGAAGAGCCTTCGAATGAAGAAATCACCCATTCTGACTTAAAAGAGCAATATCTAATTCTGGAACTTTGCCCGTTAGATCTAAATTTTCACCCTCCCAACATCTACCTCACCACGTCCTCTCAAAATGTTATATATTTCAAATAAACTGACAGAATAAGCCCACCCTTAAAAAACAGCCACGAGAATCTCCTGAAACACCTCAAGCACAATGAATTCTATGGACTGTCTTTGGTTGCATCAAGGACCTTGGGTATTTTTGTTGGTTTTTTTGCACAAGTAGTATTATCATATCATATCATATCATATCATATCATATATATACAGCCGGAAACAGGCCCTTTCGGCCCACCAAGTCCGTGCCGCCCAGCGATCCCCGTACATTAACACTATCCTACACCCACTAGGGACAATTTTTTTAAACATTTACCCAGCCAATTAACCTACATACCTGTACGTCTTTGGAGTGTGGGAGGAAACCGAAGATCTCGGAGAAAACCCACGCAGGTCACGGGGAGAACGTACAAACTCCTTACAGTGCAGCACCCGTAGTCAGGATCGAACCTGAGTCTCCGGCGCTGCATTCGCTGTAAAGCAGCAACTCTACCGCTGCGCTACCGTGCCGCCCATATAATGACCAACATTCCTACTTCTCTTTACGTAACCCTGCCAGCAGCGTAGGACGAAGTCTCCTGAAGGCTTTTCAAAAATACTTTTGCTATTACATGATTCTGAAAGAATGGTTCTGAACTTCGCACAATTCCCCAACTGTGGTCTCTCCAGCAGTTAATCTGTTCCCGGCTTCTCAACATTTCTAATGGGCGTGAAATCCAAAGAAAATATAGACCCGATGCCAGTGGCAAAAATCACAGCTTCTGGGGGTCGGAGGAATGGGAAGGTTTTGAATTTCACATCGTCATGGTCATAATCTGAGCATGGGCCTTGGTGCTAACTTCCACACTGGGACATATGCTGCCTTACTTACAAAGGGACAAAGCTGCTTGAGCTGAGATCCACAGAGAGAACACTTGGCAGGACTTTGCTTTCACTGCTTTAGAAGTAACGGCTATGAAATGCCAAAAGGCTTGAGTAACATTGGTGAACAGCTGATTCACACTCCCACTGATTCTCAGCCATTATCAGTCAAAGGGTTTGTGCTGTATCAGAGAGGGGAATGTGACTTGAGATCGGGTTAAAAACAACATGCTCTACTCTGAGGGGAGTTCTCGCACTGAGATGAACATGTCTTCAAACCTTCCTGTTTATGTACCAACAATATGCACAGGTCAGGCTGCACAATGAGAATCTCGCCATCCTTTCTCTCTATCGCCTCCTTCAGACTAACTCTCTGAAATATCTCTACACCGTCCTCTTGTCGTAGAGTCAGACAGCACGGAAACAAGCCCTTCAGCCTAACCTGTCCATGCTGACCAAGATGCCCATCTAAGCTAGCCCATTTGCCCACTTGTGTCTGTTTTTTACTCATCTCCCTCTAAACAATAGACAATAGACAATAGACAATAGACAATAGGTGCAGGTGTAGGCCATTCAGCCCTTCGAGCCAGCACCGCCATTCAATGCGATCATGGCTGATCACTCTCAATCAGTCCCCGTTCCTGCCTTCTCCCCATACCCCCTCACTCCGCTATCCTTAAGAGCTCTATCCAGCTCTCTCTTGAAAGCATCCAACGAACTGGCCTCCACTGCCTTCTGAGGCAGAGAATTCCACACCTTCACCACTCTCTGACTGAAAAGGTTCTTCCTCATCTCCGTTCTAAATGGCCTACCCCTTATTCTTAAACTGTGGCCCCTTGTTCTGGACTCCCCCAACATTGGGAACATGTTTCCTGCCTCTAATGTGTCCAATCCCCTAATTATCTTATATGTTTCAATAAGATCCCCCCTCATCCTTCTAAATTCCAGTGTATACAAGCCCAATCGCTCCAGCCTTTCAACATACGACAGTCCCGCCATTCCGGGAATTAAACTAGTAAACCTTGCAGAATGTGGCAAATCTTTGGCCAGCCCCATTTTAACTCTCGCATAACCTGGTGAGAGAATTAAAATTGTCCCCTTATCCATGTTGATTCACTTCTGCAGGGCTTATGAGCAGGGGAGTTAACTTTCCGCACTACACATTCTCCTGGGAGTCATCCAGTATCATTTGCAGCCTAAGCCAAACTAATTTTTGCATTGTATTAAGTGGAGGTTTTATCTTACACCACTCGCCAGTCTTGCAGAGAAGGAAGGGGTAATAGGCAGTGCACAGACGACCACCCACAGCTATGATAAATGAGCTCCGACAGCAACAGCTCTTGTGGAACCCGAGCTTTTTGGGTCCTTATCTAAATAAAGCGTCAATGGATACAGGATCAAGTTTGAAATCTAAGGCATAACGATCGGGAAACTAAGACAACAGCCTGGAGGGCTGAACACAAGAAGGCTTTAATAATCTTTGTTGTCCATGTTGAAACAACCTGCTGGGGAGGTGGGCAATCATTCAGATCATCCCCCTTGCAAGAGCCTCTTGTTTGGCCTCATGTTACTATATGATTAGTTTCTTTCAATGTTGAATCAAGCTTTCTGATTAATTTGACCACTTTTGTTTGAAGAAGGCGTTAAAAAGTTGCCATCAGGAAATTTTGCTCCATGGAATTCAAATTTAGATGAAGTTTCAAGGGAAGCTGATCTGGAAACTTGAGTCGGAAGGAATTTGGAAGGACCTATTTTAATCTATTTATTCTTTTTTCAGCACTGAATGTGTCGGCCATGGCTATAATTTCTTGTCCATCCCTAATTGCTCGTGAACGGAATGGACTGTTTGGCCTTTTCACAGCACATTTACGAGTTAATCACATTGATGGGTCTGGACTCAGTGCACTCTGTGGATATGAATGTTGCTGGCAAGACCTTGTGAAGATGGGTGAGAACACCTTTGGAACTACTGCAGTCCTGCTTCTATGTTATTCCAGTTTCTCATTCACTGCCGACATATTGGGGGCAGCTTTTTTTCGTGGCTAATTGATCTCCAAACCCGCACATCTTTGGAATGTGGGAGGAAAGCTGAGCACCCCGGAGCAAACCCATGCGGTCACAGAGAAAACGTGCAAACTCCACACAGACAGGACCCGAGGCCAGGATTGAACCCGGGTCTCTGGCGTTGTAGTATACTATGGTGAAGGTGCTCCCACAGCGCTATTGGGCAGGGAGCTCCAGGGTTTAAACCCAGCAGCGATTAATGGACAATGATATATTTCCAATTTAGGATGGAGTGCGTTTATCGAATCAAAACAATCTACAGCATGGATGTAGACCGTTTGGTCCACACTACCAACCCTGCTTCATTTAGACACTAGACAATAGACAATAGGTGCAGGAGTAGGCCATTCGGCCCTTCGAGCCAGCACCGCCATTCAATGTGATCATGGCTGATCATTCTCAATCAGTACCCCATTCCTGCTTTCTCCCCATACCCCCTGACTCCGCTATCCTTAAGAGCTCTATCTAGCTCTCTCTTGAATGTATTCAGAGAATTGGCCTCCACTGCCGTCTGAGGCAGAGAATTCCACAGATTCACAACTCTCTGACTGAAAAAGTTTTTCCTCATCTCTGTTCTAAATGGCCTACCCCTTATTCTTAAACTGTGGCCCCTGGTTCTGGACTCCCCCAACATTGGGAACATGTTTCCTGCCTCTAATGTGTCCAACCCCTTAATAATCTTATATGTTTCGATAAGATCCCCTCTCATCCTTCTAAATTCCAGTGTATACAAGCCTAGTCGCTCCAGTCTTTCAACATATGACAGTCCCGCCATTCCGGGAATTAACCTAGTAAACCTACACTGCACGCCCTCAATAGCAACAATTTCACTTAACTCACACTACCAACCCTGCTTCACTCCACTTAACTCTTGGCCCATTGTCCGATGGAAACCCAGCATATTAACCCAGTTAATCTCAGTGCTGTGAAGGCTTTTACTTCCACCACCTTTCCAACCACTTCACTGCAAGGTGGGTAAAAAATCCTCCTCAACCTCCCTGGAGCCTTTCTACCAGTACCTTAATAACCGTTATTGAATAGAGGGAAACAAGTGGGCGGACATGTTGCCATGTGTTAGATGTCCTTCGCTGCCGAAGTGGCACAGGAGTCTCGGAGTCGTACAGTACAGTACAGATAAAGCCTTTCAGCCCATCATGTCCATGCTGACTGAACTTAGGTTAGGGCGAGAAACCATGGTGCATTTAGTAGGTACAGTAGCATCAATGATAAAGGTTATTTGGTTATTTAAGGTTCCTTAGACAGCACCTTCCAAGCCCAAGATGTCGAGCAGCTGGAGAGACAAGGGGAGCAAAAGCATTGGAATACCACTATCTGCAAATTGCCCACCAAGCCACACCATCTTGACTTGGAAATATGTAGACACAAGGAACTGCAGATGCTGGTTTACAAAAAGAAGGCTGGATTAATTCAGTGGGCCAGACAGCATCTCTGAAGGGCACATGGATGAGTGACGTTTTGGGTCTCCAGAGATGCTGCCAGACCCGTTGAGATACTCCAGCGCTTTATGTGTTTTCCTGAATTTGGAAATAAATTGCTGTCCCTTGGATGCTGGGTCAGAATGCTGGAACTTTCCTCCTCACTGTGTTGTGTGTATACCCACATCTCAAGGACTGCAGTGGTTCAAGAAGACAGCTCGCCGCCAACTTCTCAAGGCCATTTGGGGATGGGCGATTAAACGCTGACTCAGCCTGTGAAACCCACTTCCCTGGAATGAATTAAATCAAAACACACATTACCGTTTGAGAGATCTCGCTGTGTATAAAATTGGTGTTGTGTGTGCAATGTTAGAACAGTGACCGCATTTCATAAAGTACCTCAATGGCAGTAACGCATCTGGGACAAATGTCCATTCCTTCTTTTACTCCCTTTACCAGGAGATTGAGTGAAGGGTTTGGGCAGGTTGACTTTGGGAAGCATTGAGACACTCACCACCTCCACAGGTCGCGGAGCACTCTGTCCACAGGCCGTAACGCCAGAAGAACTCTGGTGGCTGAATTTCATTCTCGTCATCCAGGTCCCGCCGAACAGTGTATTCGAAGCGCACACCGGGGTTTGTCTCCTGGAACAGCAGCTGCCAAAACAATTCATAGACACCCGTTAACATGGAGGAGTTCGTGGAGGGGATGGTGGAGTGGGAGATGGGGTGGTAAACTGAGGAATGGAAGATGTCATGGAGGGAGGTTGTTCAGTAGGGCATGGAGGGGATGGTGGAGTGGGAGATGGGATGGTAAACTGAGGAACAGGAGATGTCATGGAGGGATGTTGTTCAGTAGGGCATGGGGAGGATGGTGGAGTGGGAGATGGGATGGTAAACTGAGGAACAGAAGATGTCATGGAGGGAGGTTGTTCAGTAGGGCATGGAGGGGATGGTGGAGGGGACACGGTGGAGGAAGCAGTGGAGCGGAGGGTGGGTAAAAGGAGGCAACGCCTTAACATAGACATCCATGGGAGGTCGCTTTGGAGTCTATATTTATCCCTCGAGCAACATCATTGTAGCAGCTTGTCTGGTTCTTTATCATATTGTTGCTTGCGGGAGCTTGCTGTGTGCAAATTAGCTGTCATGTTTCTGACATGTTGAGGAATGATTGAATGGAAGTTCATGGGCTGTAAAATGCTTTGGGAATGCCGAAGACAGTGGAAAAGCAAGTCCTATTGTTCCTTCAGACTGCGTCAGTCAGACTGTCTCCAAGGCAGAGTTCATTTGTTTTCAACTTTTAATGGGACGCGTATCCAACGGCTGATGGGATGCGACAAATTTCAGCTCGTTCCTGCAGTGTGCGGGGGGGGGGGGGGGGGGGGGGGATGAGAACAAGCTCAGAGGGAGGTAACAAACTATCTACATCAATCAGCCCCCAATGTTCTTTCACTGAAAACAATTGTTTTTTTTCCTTCTCTTGAGGTCTGAGAAAGTGTCTCCATTACTGCATGAAATTATTTAATCACGGGCTTTAGAAATACGAGGAAACTGAAGTTTTAGACCTGGCTCCCGTGTGACTAGCAGCAGAAGCAAAGCTCATGCACAATGGGCGAACGTTATCCCAGCGGGTTGGAATTGCTCTCTCTTTTCTACGTCTTGTATTTCTCCTAGATTGAAACTGACAGTCCAGGCCAAACTATCCCAGCCTCTCAGTTGGAAGCTGAGGCAGCAAGGGGTTTGGTGGCCTGGGTGATGGAGTATCAGAGCCTGACCTCCAGCACTCCCTCTGAGCACAGCTGTCTGCACCGTAACCTGAACTTCCCATCAACCCACCTCCCATGTCCTTGCCAACTCCAATGTCTCCCAGACTGACAGCTCCTCAACTTCAAAGATCTCACCTGTGTTATCATTCTACTCCAGGGCCTTGACCCACTCTTTCCCAATATCTATCCAAACTAGGGAAAGTGCAAGGAAGAAAAAGACACAACGTGCTGGGGTAACTCAGCGGGTCAGACAGCATCCCACAAGAACACAGATAGGTGACGGGTCTGGCCCCTTGCCCAGTCTGAAGAAGGGTTTAGTCCCACAACGTCACCTGTCCATGTTCTCCTGGGATGTTGCCTGACTCGTTAGTTACTCCAGCACTTTGTGTCTTTTGTTTTCCATGCACTTTCCCTCGTTTAGTCACTGTGGCTTCAGCTGCTAAGATACATGAATTCCTCCCTAAAACACTCCTTAATCATCATATCATATCATATATATACAGCCGGAAACAGGCCTTTTCGGCCCACCAAGTCCGTGCCGCCCAGCGATCCCCATACATTAACACTATCCTACACCCACTAGGGACAATTTTTACATTTACCCAGCCAATTAACCTACATACCTGTACGTCTTTGGAGTGTGGGAGGAAACCGAAGATCTCGGAGAAAACCCACGCAGGTCACGGGGAGAACGTACAAACTCCTTACAGTGCAGCACCCGTAGTCAGGATCGAACCTGAGTCTCCGGCGCTGCATTCGCTGTAAAGCAGCATCTCTACCGCTGCGCTACCGTGCCGCCCTAAACATCTCCCAGTCTTCATTTCCTGTCTCAGCCAAAGGATGTTTAATTGTTCCCCTGGGAAGCACCTGTGGTTTTTACATAAACGTGAGATGGCAACCTGATAATTCAGGGTGGTAACTGTTCACTCCCGTGTTCACTCTGCATTGATTGGTGGATTGGATAACCTTGGTAAAGCTCCCTGTCTGTGGATGAGAAGGCACATGGAATCATTGTCTCTTCTTGAAGGATTTGTGAGCATTTGTGAACAGCTTCTTCCCTTGTAATCAGGCTCCTGAGCCGTCCTTCCATAAGCTTGGGTAAGTTCTGATTCGCTTCTATGCCATTGCGGACATTAAGCGTTATCTCTGGAGCTGTTACATAGAGTCAAAGAGTCGTAGAGTCACACAGTGTGGAACCAGGCCATTCGACTCAGCTTGCTCACACCGACCAACATGTCCCGTCTACACTAATCCCACTTGCCTGCGTTTGACTCATATCCCTCTAAACCTATCCTATTCATTACGCTACATAATAATCATAATCATACTTTATTAGCCAAGTATGTTTTGCAACATACGAGGAACTACATTCTGTATCTTTCCTTTTGCTCTAGCTATTGCACTTAAGTTTGGCTTGCCTGCATTTATGTATGGCATCATCTGATGTGATTGGATAGCATGCAAAGCTTTTCACTGTGCCACTAATAATAAACCCTAAACCTAAAGCAGAGAGGTCACGTTGGAACTAGGAAAATACTGTGTTGATGCTCTGGTACAGTTCTAATCATCATTCCTCAGCAAGGATGATGGTACCAAGGAAGTTGCAAAAGAAGTTTACCATTATTTTACCAGGGATGGAGTTTAGTTACAAGAGCAGTCTGACTCAGCTACAGTTTTGCTTGCCTTGGAAAAGAGGAGGTTGAGGCAAGAATTAATCGTAAAATGATAAGAAATCGATTCTAAATTGGTAGGGCTTGATTCCTTCAGCAGGAAGGTTGGGCAACTAGGGGAAGGTTTCGGGTCAGAACCGTTATTCAGATTTAAGGACGAGCTTCTTAATGAGAAGGGACCTGACCCAAAACGTTTCCTGTTCGTTCCCTCCCCAGGGAGTGGAATCATGGTGTCAAACAGGAAGAGTTGTCCTTGAGTCAGGGAGGCAGCCAGAGCGATGGAACTAACCCTATCGTAAATCACGCAGGGAGATTGGGCTCAAACACAAGAGTCTTTATTTTCAGATATTGCTTTGGACAACTGACAAACATCAGTGGAAACAAACAGTCCTGCAAAATCATATAAATTGCCAGCAGTGAGTGTGTGCCAATGCATGTGTGCCAATGCATGTGTGCAAATGCATGTGTGCCATTGCATGTGTGCCAATGCATGTGTACAAATGCATGTGTGCCAATGCATGTGTGCCAGTGTATGTGTGCCAATGCATGTGCACAAATGCATGTGTGCCAATGCATATGTGCAAATGCATGCAAGTCTGTGTATGTATCTGCTTGTGTTTCATTGATTCTTGGCAACATCTGAAGCCCACATGCTGCTCCTCCCTCCCGCTTGGGAGGTAAGAGGCCACATTCAACACAAGCCAATCTCCACATTATTTCTCTGCAACTATTAAAGTGGTTTGACACCCTATTTTATGCCGGATGTGCCTTCAGAAGCAGAAGCTAAGCATTTCAAGGCTGCTCTAGCATTTAATATCAAGGGAAATCTGTTGTCTCGTCCTTCATCCCAGCCTGTCCTATATCCTCTAATTTCCTTATGAAGTAAAAAACACAACCCGTTTCAGAGCGTTCTCACTGGCATATTGAATCAACAGATGCAGCCCAATCCGAACATGTCCAACCCAAGCCATCCCCAAATCCTCACAATTTAATCAACCCTTTGTTGTGATTCACTTATATACATGTTACTACATGGGCAAACAAAGTAGTCCTTGTGATACAACAAAGTAGTCCTTGCAATACCCTTAACTTATCCTTTTTTTAGTTTAGAGATACAGCGCGGAAACAGGGCCTTCGCACTGACCAACGATCCCCGCACACTAACACTATCCTACACGCACAAGGGACAATTCACAAGTAGACCAAGTCAATCAACCAACAAACCTGTACATCTTTGGAGTGTGGGAGGAAGCCGGAGATCCTGGAGAAAACCCAGGCAGGTCACGGAGAGAAGGTAGAAACTCTGTGCAGACAGCACCCATAGTCAAGATCGAACCCGAGTCCCTGGCGTTGTAAGGCAGCAACTCTACCGCTGCGCCATCCCTAATGCCGCGCCCAATTGTTGTGATTGTCACATGTGTGCGGGTTCTAATTGTGGAGCTCAGAATAATGAATCATTTTGACAGAATCAAGTTAAGGAAACCAATTCACCTGGAAGGTCAGAGTCCAGAACAAGGGAAAAGTGTCAGGAAGCAGTTCTTCCTGACGTTTGATATAAGATTAATTTAAAAAGGATTATGGTGGAGAGGGAGCAAGGCAGGTAGCTGGCCAAATACACAGCTGCCTGGCTCAAGGAGTTAAATCACCCCATATGATAGCAGGATCTGGAAATAAATTAATTTGTTGGGAAAAGATCTTGCAAATTTGTAGTTGAGTCTCTGTGACCAATATCCACCCATAGAATATTCAAAATGTTCCCAATGGGAGTCCAGAACCAGGGGACACAGTCTAAGAATAAAGGGGAGGCCATTTAAAACTGAGGTGAGAAGAAACTTTTTCACCCAGAGAGTTGTGAATTTGTGGAATTCTCTGCCACAGAAGGCAGTGGAGGCCAATTCACTGGATGAATTTAAAAGATAGAGCTCTAGGGGCTAGTGGAATCAAGGGATATGGGGAGAAGGCAGGCACAGGTTATTGATTGTAGATGATCAGCCATGATCACAATGAATGGCGGTGCTGACTCGAAGGGCCAAATGGCCTCCTCCTGCACCTATTTTCTATGTTTCTTTCTAAGTTTCTAAGATGTTCCATCTGTGTGCATTTTCTCATCCTCTCAGATTCCTGTGTGCATGTTTAATATAAATTCCTAAGTAAACATCACACTGTAATTCCAGCCTCCTGCCAGTGAAGGCAGTGTACCATGGGCTAGGAAAGCAGGGGAGTTGGCAGATACAGTACCCATGACATTAAACAGCAGATGTCACATCCAGTGGGATAAGCTGTCAGAAGCATCTTCCAGAGTCACTGACAATGAATGTGATCAATGCATTCACACACTCCTTAGCAGGGGATCATCAGCAGATCCAGAGCAAGCAAGATCATGAGGGACCTCTGCCACCCCAGTAACGGACTGTTCCAGATGCTACGGTCAGGCAAACGCCTCCGCTGTCACGCTGTGAAAACGGAGAGGATGAGACGGAGTTTCTTCCCACAGGCCATCAGGACTGTCAACTTTTATAACCCCAGAGACTAAATTTTTGTCTACACTTTAGTAACTTATTAACTTTATTTATATGCTGTAACTGTAATTCTTTTTTGTGCACAATCCGCAGGCATTGCCACTTTCATTTCACTGCACATCGTGTATGTGTATGTGACAAATAAATTTGACTTGACTTGACCACAGTCCCACTTCAGCTGCTTGGACCCACCATTACGATGGAGAGGATGTTTCCACTAGTGGGAGAGTCTAGGACTAGAGGTCATAGCCTCAGAATTAAAGGACGTTCTTTTAGGAAGTAGATGAGGAGAAATTTCTTTAATCAGAGGGTGGTGAATCTGAGGACTTCTTTGTCACAGAAGACTGTGGAGGCAAAGTCAGTGGATAGTTTTAAGACAGAGATAGATAGATTCTTGATTAGTACTAGTACTAGTATTAGTACTAGTAGAGTCGTGGGGCGGAGGCAAGAGAATGGGGTGAGGAGGGAGAGATAGATCAGCCATGATTGAATGGCGGAGTAGACTTGATGGACAGAATGGCCTAATTATTCTCCTATCCCTTGTCACCAATACCTTATGACCATTACATGTGGCGTCAACAGCTGTACAGCCGCTACCTCCAGCAGGCTCAGGGAATCTGCTCCTTCCTGACTTTTCATGGCCAATACCACAAGAATTCCAATTACAATAACAAATATCAAAGCAACTCAAATGTTGTTATTTTTTTTAACATAAACCGCATTTGATAGTTGAGTAGCCAAAAATCAACACCCGCGGATGCTGGGAATCTGAAACGAGAAATAGAAAGCGCTAGAATCACTCAGCAGGTCAAGCAGCATCTGTGACAAACAACAGATGACCCTTCGTCAGTCTTCAGATCTGTAACATGAACTGTCTCAGTTGCTGTCTGGCCTGCTAAATGTTCCCTTTTAGTTCAGATTTCCAGCATCAGCTGTTTATGATTTTTAATCTGCGCATGTGATGTGCCATAAAACGGTAACAACCAGATGATCTATATTAGTGATCAGAGTGAGGGAGGCAATATTGACCAGGAGATGAGGGAGAACTTCCCTCTTCTTCACAATATTGCCATGGGATATTTTCATCTACTCAGGAGAGCAGACAGTGTCTCAGTTTAACACTAGACCCAAGGACAGTTCCTCTAATCGTGTAGCACTGGTGAGGCCACACTGGACCCTTGTGCTCGAGTCTCGGGAATGGAAGTAAAACCTACAAGCTTCTGACTCAGTGGTGAGACAACGTTGAATCTTCCTACAGCCACTGAGAACAGGATGGTGGTGTCCACATGAAGCAGGACTTTGGTGAGAAGCAAAAGGTTGCCCATTGGCCTTCAGGGTTGCACTTAAGCAACACCTCGACAACTTGAGCAAGAATCTCCTCATTTTTAACTGCAGAGGTATTTATAAACAAAATCATAAGTTACAACGTGGTGCCCAGATGCTCTCAAGGTCTTTGAGGCCTCAGCTTTGTAAGGTCCTAATCGACATTCAACCACATTGTATGCGCAACCTCTCCCCACCTTCACTCACACCTTGTGGTGATCTCCATTATTCGAACTTCTTGACCTCTTTCACCACCTACACTTAACACAGCTATCAGTCCTGTCATGGAAAGGTTTGGCACTTCCAGACATTAAAAAAAGATTTACGTTCTACTATGTATGTCATAGTAGAAGGTAGTTGTGGTCGATGATCAGCACACAGCAAGATCCCATTCAAGGCTGACCCAACGAGATGAATGTTTCTTCTCACTTTACCATCTAAGTTAGATCTCGAGTTCAGTCACAAGAGCAAGCTCCAACCGTGAAGCTGGTTAGTTCACTCTGCTTAAAGAAATAACAAGGGTACTGAGACTGAGGTGTAGAACCAGAATGTTCACTCTGCTTCCTCTGGGATGAACTGGCATTCTAAAGTTATAAAGAAAGGCAATGATTTTATAGCACAGGAGGACACAACAAATTGCCAATGTTGGCACTTCAGCCTGAACATAAGTGTATCCATACTGATCACTTCACCACTCACTTACACTGGGCGTTTCACCACTCCCTGATAAAAACGTTTCTTCCAAATTTGTTCTTGATTTCTTCGCGTGTATCTTATATTAGTTAACACTAGTTTTGCAACCACTGGAAACTCCACCGTCCAAAATCTTCCATATTTTTAAAGGCTTTTTGTCTTAGAAACATAGAAACATAGAAACATAGAAAATAGGTGCAGGAGTAGGCCATTCGGCCCTTCGAGCCTGCACCGCCATTCAATATGATCATGGCTGATCATCCAGCTCAGTAACCTGTACCTGCCTTCTCTCCATACCCCCTGATCCCTTTAGCCACAAGGGCCACATCTAACTCCCTCTTAAATATAGCCAATGAACTGGCCTCAACTACCTTCTGTGGCAGAGAATTCCACAGACTCACCACTCTCTGTGTGAAGAAATGTTTTCTCATCTTAAAATTGCACGTCTTTGTAATGGGGGCGGAAACTGGAGCACCTGGAGAAAACCCGTGTAGCCACAGGGAGAATGTGCAAACTGCACACAGACAGCACCCAGGGTCAGGATCGAACCTGGGTCTCTGGCGCTGTAAGGCAGCAACTCTGCTGCTTTGCCACTGTGGGGCAAGAAGTCTTGCCCCTCAACCTTCTCTTTTCAAGAGATGGTGGACCCAGTTTACTCTTTCCTGTTGGATGCAGCTTTTCAAATTTGGTACCAGCTTGCAAGTCTATTTTTTTAATGCCCTGACCAGATCGCTAGCTCGTTTTTATAATAAAGCAACAAGGGATGTGTGCTGTTCTCCATGTGGTTTAGTAAAGGCTGGTTCTGGGGTAACTATCACATGGTTCAGGGTTAAATGACAGAGGAGCAAAATAAATTACCTGAATCCACACTGGCTCCTTGGTCGGACCTGGTGAGGTCAAGTTCTCTAGGTTTCCATTTCGTTCATAGGTGAATGTTGTCCCAGCCACTTTGTAGTCTCCATTCCACTGGATTATCCAGCCGCCATTTAGGAAATACTTCTCAGGATCATCGCTCCGCAAAGCCAGAAAATTTCCTGCTTCAGCTACCTCTTCGATTCGGATCTCTCGGGCACCTTCAGGAATCAGACCAATGTCGACATAGCCTGCAGGTGAGAACAGATGGAGGGTTAGTGGACGCATTTCTCAAGATTTAATTCCATGCCCTCCCCCTCCAATGGTCTCTGAAAGCCAAGCAGCATTGTGGAACCCCCTTCCAGCATTACTTGAACTAATATACATTCAAAACATTGCATTTCTCGAAGTGGTTTTCCTTCTGAAAGAAGCATCCAGGAGGTCAACTCCCACCTCCTGGCATTCCAGGGAGAGTAGACAGCCTTACTCCCACAGCTCTCCATCACACTGGCTTTCACTGCTATCATCTTTGTTCAATTTCCATTCGATCGAGGCCAACTCGAGCCTGACAGTACATGTCTACTTGTGTCGGCTTTGGCTCAAGTTGGATTATTGTTCTGTTAAAACATTTGGGTCCAGGTTTAAGTCAGGTCACGACAGCCCAGTTCAGTTCCTCATCTGCCCAGTGTGAACTCACACATCCTCTGTTCTTAATTAGTACTTGGTGTTTCATCCTCCAATTGATCAGAAGCATGTTTGAGGTTGTTATATTTATGTCAATTGTTGGTCCAGTTTGAGTACTTCCTCAGGGTCACGTTGGACTCAGATTGGCTGTGCATGGGTTGGGCATGTTCGGATTGGCTATGGTGGGGTTGGACACATTCAAATTGGCTCAAATGATATTAAAATTCCAGTTTCCTGCCCCTTCCCCATAAACCCTTGATTCCCCTAGTTTAAAAATGCATTGACCGTAGCCATAATTTACTCAAGGATTGAGCATCCACTGCTCTTTTGGGGTGAGAATTCCAAAGATTCACTGAGTGAATACATTTCTCCTCATCTCATGCCTTATCTTGAAACAATGCAGAAAAACACCTTTAATCCAGGCACCCTCTTCTGAAATGCCGTGGGACATCTCACCAGGTGAAAGATGCAAAGCAACTGCTAGTGCAGAATAGTCTTACCCAGTCCTTCGCTTTTGTCGAATGTCTTTTTCACTGTCTCACAGGTAGAGCCATTGCCCTGGCAGACTCCACAACGATCTTCCACAGCATTGGAATCAATCTCATAATCACAACCTACATTCTGCAAAATGAAGAATTAGAGTCAGAACAAAGTGTTCTCTTGAGTTTTATATCAAATTAACTTCCCCCCGTGTAGGAGTTTAAAACTAGAGGAAAATATTTAAAGTGAAAGGGGAAAGAAATAAAGGGTTCTGAAGGTGCACCTTTTTCTCACAGAGGTTGGTGGGTACGAGGAATGAACTGCCCGAGGAGCTCTCAGTACAAATATTGTAATAGCTGGAATGGTTTAGAGGGATATGGGCCAAAATGGGATTAGGTCAGGCAGGCACCTTGACCAGCATGGATAAGTTGGGCTGAAGGGCTTGTTTCTGCGCTGTATAACTTTATGACTGTGACTCTAGTTAAAAACAACTTACTTTTCCTCAATGATCCCACACTATTTGTTCCAACAGACAAACTTAATAATAGTGTAATGTTACAATTTTTCATTTAAATGTAATAACTTTTTGATCGGGTAATTTAATTTGTTAAAAGTGGGTGCATCTTTGCTCCTTCTCATCGGTTAGCTCAGGTGAGATGGTTTAATGGGCGCTTATCACCAGAATCAACACAGTTCTCTGTGAAGCATTTCCAATTAATTAAATTCTAAAGTGATGGAGTCAACCAAGTGACTGACCCGGGACACAATACTAAACTGAAACAAGTGACTGACCTGGGACACAATGCTGAACTGAACCCACGTGTCAGATGTACAATCCAGAATTCAGACTGATAACTGCCACCTTCGACAGTGTGTGGGCTGCTCGGATGAGAAAGCTCTTTCATGCTGTTCTTACTACACATTAAACAACACTTTGCAGTAAGCAGTTAAGCTCTGCAAAATGAACCTTGTTTCATGGGACAAAGACAATCAAAACAGAGCCTGCATGCAGTAGCTGGATTGGAAACACACTCCTGCCTTGTTATGCCAGCCTTATCAGTTAGACAAATAACCCGTTACTCATTCCCGTGATGATCCAATATCCAAAATATTCTCACTATAGTGAACCTCATTTTTACAGACACCTCACACGCTAAATTAATGCCACTGATTGCATTGTGTCAAAAACTCGGTTGCGTTTAAAATAAATCACTTATAATTTTTTCAGTTGCTGACCAGTTAAGAGTGGAAGGATTTTCACGCGACTTTCACTGACCATGGAGTGAGTGCAGGCAGCAGCCAGCACAGTCGCTCGTCTGTGACATTAGCACTCGGGTAATGCTCTTCCCCTAAGTTGCAGCCTGATCTGGGACAAAGGCCCCCCCACGATTACTGAAGCATTCACAAGGATTCAGAAATAATCTACGCCTCGCAACTACAAAGTTCAGCTGAGATATTGCTTTTGATGAGGGAACAACTTTAAAGTAAAATACTCTGGCTGATATACTATGTATTTGTGTGTCATCTCTATATTATTAAAACATTTTTGGATTTACCATGTATCCAATGCCCACAGTTGCTGTTCAGAATTTTCAGGGAAAATTGAAAAAAATCCAGAATTGCCTCCTCAGCAGGAACCTACAGTTTACAAGCGATGAACAGCTGTCCTCTATATGACCTCCTGGTTAACAGGCATTCCTCAATTAGCTGTACTTGTTAATTTTGACAACTTTCCCTGCATAACACTCCTCGATGATGGGCTGAAATGCTCTGACTGTTTCCCTGATAAGTGTCATGGTGGTGGTTCTTGTACCTGGAATTGGTTGTTATATTTTGTTCCATTGTGCAAATCTATAATGAAAATATCCCAGTGAATGAAAGTCACAGCCAACATTTGACCTTAACAGTTCCATATCTACAGAGTGGTTCGCAGATGAATAAAGTGACAGGGCTCGGTAACCAATATCCATAGTGAGAGCAAAACAGACTGCTGGAGGAACTTAGTGGGTTAGGCTGCATCTGGGGAAGAAAACGGGCAGAAGACATTTGGGTCTGCAAGGGGTTTCTGCGCCGAGCTTTAAACTGTATAAGTATTCATGGACAATGGTCCCAAGTGCTCAATAAAAACCTTTTCCATTTAAACCCTGGTCTTCAAATCTGGTCTGGTTGAATTTTTCTGCACTATAAACGCTCCTGCATCTAAGTCCAGTGTCTAGAACCGTAAGGGGTGAGTGGGTCGAACCACTCACGGGGAACCAGTGTGCGCGGCCTGGTCAAGTGATCAGAGCAAGGCTCGTGGCCAGTTATACTATTCTGACCCGTCTTATCTCCCGCCAGATCTTGGGATCTCTTTGTTTAAAAGATATGTATGAGTTTTCTCTCTGATCTGCGCTTATGTCCGGGGGTACCGGGGATGGCCAGACAGTATTAATTGGTATTTCGTTGCGAGGTGATGGGTTTAACTGGTTTCCCATCACCTACCAGGTAGTGTTCTATGGGCTATTGTGCCCCCTTAACGAGATTAACTGTGTAGGTCGGCTTGGGGCATTGTGAGTATGCTGATGTCAGCGCCCCAGTGTCTGGACTTCGACCTGGTTTCGCAGGTTTCTGCATGGCCAATACCCATCCATTGTTCTGGCCGTGGCTTTGCAGAAACCTAGAGACTGGGCTGTAAGGTTTTTGTTCTTGTGGCTGGTCACGAGGTCCTGCGGCCATTTTAGGACCCACAGATTGTGACATCCCTTGGTATAACTGACCGCAGCCGTTGTCCGCTATCAGCCCCAGTCTCCCATTTAAAATGTCCAAACTGCAGCTCTTTGGTTTGGTGTTGATTGCAGAATGAGGGAAAACTTCTCAAATCTTACAGGTCGGGGCCCTGCTTCAGACAGGTGGAACTGAGGGGAGATGGCTGGTGGGTAGAAGTGCAAGGAGAGGGTGGGGTAAGAGCTGGCAAGTGATAGGTAGGTGCAGGTGAGAAGGGATTGACACAGAGAAGAGTCAGGTAGGGGAGAGAAGGATAGAAATAGAGACCAAGGGTGAAGGGGGAGATGATAACAGGATAGCAATGAGGTCAGGATCGAAGTTGAGTAGATGTAGTAGTGAGATTCCAATGCTACTAAATGCCTCATTGTGCCCCCCCACTCCCATTGGCTTCCTGAACCTCTGCCATCCTTGTGGTGAGCGTACTCACGTAGTGTTATTGAGGAGGGAATTCCAGGAATCCAAGTGATACTGAAGGAAGGTCATTGTACTTCCCAGATTAGCATTGTGTCCACAGTCAGTCACTTGCTTCAGTTTAGCACCATGTCCACAGACCTAAGTGGCAAGAATATAGAGTTTCCTCCCACACTCCAAAGACGTACAGGTATGTTGTAGGTTAATTGGCTTGGTGTATGTGTAAATTGTCTCTAGTGTGTTTAGGGTGGCGCTAATGTGCAGGGATCGCTGGTTGGTGTAGACTCAGTGGGCCAAAGGGCCAGTTTCCGCGCTGTATCTCTAAATTAAACTAAGCCAATTAACCTACAACATACCTGTACGTCTTTGGAGTGTGGGAGGAAACTCTATATTCTTGCTAACTCGATATAGAGTTACTGAACAATTCAGCTGATCTTCAGGCCAACAACGCCCGGTAAATAGGCTCCTACAGGGGTTCTGACTCGCCAGACTGCTGGTGTTATCGCATCTGCGCTTTTCTAAAAATCAAAAGTACTTCTTTAGCACGGAGTCCCTGAGAATTTTAATTCTGCTGTCACTCGATTCAGAAAAGGAACTCCAACTCCTTAACAGTAACGATTTCAAAGAGGCTTTAAAACACATCTTCAGTAACTCAAAGTTTCACGTCAGGGGTCTAGAAGTCTCAGTATCAGTTGTCTTTGTGACATTGTTTTTTATTGGGAGCCTGCTGTGTACAAACTGATTAGCAAGGTTGCAAATTGCAGTAGTGACTGTACTTTAAAAGACTTTGGCTGGTTGTGAAAAGCCTTGGAAGGTGACATCTGTTATCATGGATCCTCACCATGCCCTCTTCTCGCTGCTATCACAGGGCAGGAGGTACAGAAGCCTAAATGATCAGGTTCAGGAACAGTTACTTTCCTACAACTATAAGGTTCGAGAACCTCTCAGACTGAAGAAGGCTCTCGACTCGAAACATCACTCATTCCTTTTCCCCAGAGATGCTGCCTGACCCGCTGAGTTACTCCAGCATTTTGTGTCAATCCTCAGGGTATACCAGCATCTGCAGTTCCTTCCCACACAGGTTTGTGAACCAACCCACAAATCACTAATCCTACCTCAATAGCAGGAACCTCCCCTTGTACTATCACTGACTTATTACTTCAATTGTATTTTGCACTAATGTCCAGGGTTTTTTTTTGCACAGTCCTGTTTCTTTTTACTGGCGTGCAGAATTTTACGTGCAATTTGTGTGTAATTTTCTGTTTTGAGAGTTTGCGTCTGTGTGCCTGTGATGCTGTTGCAAACAAGTTCTTCATTGTACCTATACCTCACCACATATGACAACAGACTCGACTTGACTTGATTGCTGCTATTTCCGATTCATAACTTGCCTTAAACTATATTGATCTTTCCGTTCTCTTGGAAGCTATCAGGATTATTATTGAAAAACTGGAATTCATGCTATTGTGTTTAATTTAACTTAGTTTAATTTAGAGATACAGCGTGGAAACTGACCCTTTGGCCCACTGAGTCCGCACCGACCAGCGATCCCCGCACATTAGCGCCACCCTAAACACACTAGGGACAATTTACACATACACCAAGCCAATTAACCTACAACATACCTGTACGTCTTTGGAGTGTGGGAGGAAACTGAAGATATCGGAGAAAACCCACGCGGTCACGGGGAGAATGTACAAACTCCGTAAAGACAGCACCTGTAGTCGGGATCGAACCTGGGACTCTGGCGCTGCACGCGCTGTAAGGCGGTAACTCTACCGCTGTGCCACCGTGGCCCATATTACTGATGCACCGAAGTATAAATGGAACAATTGTCCCACTCAAATGCACATGAACACAAGGAAATAGGAACAGGAGTAGGCCACCAAACTCCTCAAGCCTGCCCTGCCATCAACGATGAGCTAGGCCTGCCTCACCTCCTCTCCGGTACCAGTTCCCCATAACCCTATTCAGCTAACTTTAAAAAAAGATAGTGGTTTATATGGGAGTAACAACTAATCTACATATGACCAGAATCATCGACTGTTCCTTATCCCGTTGATGCTGCTTTTTCTGTTTCGATTTCTAACCTATACATATATTGTGTCTGTCACCTTCTGACAGCTTGCTTGTTGCAGTCAGTGTCATTGTTGTTCTTACATAGCAATCACACTGTGTGACTCTCCTGCCCAACAGGGTCCCAGCATGTTCCTCCATATCGAGACACGACACCAAGAGCCTTGAAATGAGACCGTACCTTGCAAATTCCATTGATGCATATGTCACGGCTGGTGTTCCCCTCAAAGCATGGTGTCCCGTCTATCACAGCATCCAACATCTTCTCCGAGAAATAACCATCAACAGGTCGGCAATGCAGCTCGCAGGGATTAACTGGGGGACACAGTCACACCACGGGAAAAATGAAAGCAACTCCAGTGATTCAACTTATTGACACTTATTAAAGATCTTCAACCACTTTCAGTAGCTTTCTACCAGATTGCATGTATGTTTTTGGTAAACCAGAGGTTGAAAGCCCAAACTCTGAAACTGAAGTTACTAAAGTTAAACTTGGCACGAATTCCAGTACTTGGAAAAACTCTGCAAAGTTCTGGCCTAAAAAGGAAACAGTGGGACTGCAACAAGGATAAACAAGATTAACGAGGTGGGTGTGGGATGAGTGAATGGAGGTCTTTCAAAGTTCTGATGGGGCTCGATAGGGCAGACGTGGAGAAAATGTTTCGCTTGTAAGGGAATCCAAAACTGGGATCATCATTATAAGGTGATGGATATTACATCAATCAATCCATCAAAGTAGTAATAGGTGAAAAAAAATCACAAAGCACGCCAGTAAATACAACCAACAAACGATGGACTTACACCTGCTGAGGACGGGAATCCATTTATGCAGTTTCCCTTTGTACGGCATGGTGTCAAACTCACTGCATTGCATCTGACGGAAGGTCGGCACGTCTGAGACGCACGCCTTGGTGTTGCAGATTCTGAATCTCTTCCTCTCCCCGAGGCAGTACGAGCCACCATACTTGGGCCTGAAAACGAGAGAGATCCACAGAGTAGAATTCATTCTTGCTTTCGTGTGTTAGTGGTAGCAACTACATAGAAACCATGGGATTTACGATCCAAACCAATGTTTGCCAAAATGGACCAGCAATTCCACATCGCACCCCCTGGTCCCTCGGCCTGCTGGTTACAGTGCAAGTGTTCCCCTCCACACATACTCTTCAACTGTGGGTATTTATTCACAAAATGCTGGAGTAACTCAGCAGGTCAGGCAGCATCTCAGGAGAGAAGGAATGGGTGACGTTTCGGGTCGAGACCCTTCTTCAGACTGATGTCAGGGGGGGGCGGGACAAAGGAAGGATATAGGTGGAGACAGGAAGATAGAGGGAGATCTGGGAAGGGGGAGAGGAAGAGAGGGACAGAGGAACTATCTAAAGTTGGAGAAGTCGATGTTCATACCACTGGGCTGCAAACTGCCCAGGCGAAATATGAGGTGCTGTTCCTCCAATTTCCGGTGGGCCTCACTATGGCACTGGAGGAGGCCCATGACAGAAAGGTCAGACTGGGAATGGGAGGGGGAGTTTCCCACAGCCTCTTCAACTGTGTGAAAGGATTCTGCCTCCACCACCATTTCAGACACGAACCTCCTCTAAGCTAACATATGAATCAGACATCATAAACTGAGTGCAATGTGTTGCCCTATCAGGCAATTAGCACGTGTGAGACTGAATCAAATTTCTACCTTCGTGTCCAGCTTCAGTGACTCAAGCACTGACTCTCACACAGTGCATTATTGAGAGTGTTGGAGTCATAGAAATAGAAACATACAGCAAAGAAACACTATGTCCATGCCACTCATTGTACCTCTCTCCGCTAATTGTATTTACCAGCATCGTCTTCTGTGCTTTGAGGATTCAAGTACTATCATTCAGGAGCAATTTAGACAGGTACGTGGATAGGAATGGTTGAGAGGAATATAGGGTAGGCCCAGGAAAATGGGACTAGCTTGGATGGGGCATCTTGGTTGGCATGGTGTGAATCGATGACTCTACCTGTATAGATGCTTCTTAAATGTAGTGAGAGTATCTGCCTTCACCTCCTCTTCAGGCAGCGGTGATGCTACACTGTAAAGTTCTGTACTGTTGAAGATACTGAGATACTAACCCGGCCTTGATTCTCACCCAGACACAAACAATCCAGGGTAGACGAAGCACATCTAAGAGGTAATACTTAATTCTCAAACAACAATTCTGAAAAATAAATTACCTGTCTATTATCAAATTGGTCTTTGGAATCTTTGTGATGTGAACCCTAGCTGCATTTCCCATAAAGCAATAATTAATGCATTCTCCAAATATTTTATTGGTTGTAAAATGCACTGGGATCTGAAAAGACATTGCCAAAGTAACAGCTCCTCTGCTTCCAGGTGATCCATTCACATTCTCTCATGTGAGCAGGGAAAGCCTTAAGAAAAAGGTAGGCATTCAGGAACACATCAAAGGAGGGAACAGAGGCAGAGTTACTGAATGGGTTGGGCAGTTGAGTCACATGGCATGGCCATCAAAGACTATTAAGAGTGTCTTGAGTATAACTATTGTAACTCAGGAGATGTGCAAGCCAATTTGTG
Organism: Rhinoraja longicauda; assembly: GCF_053455715.1. Classification (NCBI taxonomy): domain Eukaryota; kingdom Metazoa; phylum Chordata; class Chondrichthyes; order Rajiformes; family Arhynchobatidae; genus Rhinoraja; species Rhinoraja longicauda. The sequence continues at coordinate 16,322,333 of NC_135985.1, forward strand.
CGAGAATTGAAAACTTAGTTCCGTAAATTCACCATTAGGGAAATAAGGGAAATATCTTTGGTGGGAAAGTGGTCAGATCCAGAACATAGTAATGGCTGAGAAGAATAGTCTGAAGAAGGGTCTCGACCCGAAACGTCACCCATCCCTTCTTTCCTGAGATGCTGCCTGACCTGCTGAGTTACTCCAGCACTTTGTGAAATAAATACCTTCGATTTGTACCAGCATCTGCAGTTATTTTCTTACAGAAGAATAGTAGGGATCGTTTCCAAAAGAAAAATGAGATGTGCAGAGGAGGGAGCTGGGTAAAGAAAGAGATGCTAAAAGAATGAGATGATCAGAAAGAAGCTTATGTGGAGTACAGGGCGGCACGGTGGCGCAGCGGTAGAGTTGCTGCCTTACAGCGCTTGCAGCATCAGAGACCTGGGTTCAATCCTGACTACGCGTGCTGGCTGTGTGGAGTTTGTATGTTCTCCCCATGACCGTGTGGGTTTCCTCCCATACTCCAAAGGCGTACAAGTTTGTAGGTTAATTGGCTTGGATTTGTACACTAGGTATAAGTGTAAATTGTCCCTAGTGTGTGTAGGCTTGTGTTAATGTGCAGGGATCACTGGTCGGTGTGGACTTGGTGGGCCGAAGGGCCTATTTCCGCGCTGTATCTCTAAACTAAACTGAACTAAGCTAAAACTATAAACACCAGCACAGAATATTTAGGACAAAGAGTCTGCTTCTATGTTGCAGATTATATCATTTCAGGATCTAAATAACACTTTGTATTGAAGCATTATGCCTTATGGTTTTATACATAACATTATCAAGGCTTTTAACTTGATCATGGGAGCTAATGTCTTTAGAAGATACTGGCAGCAAGTTGAGTATTTTAATTATATATTAAGCACATTCAATTCTGAACAGATAGGATCATTGTGTGCCTGCTTGTAGTGATAGTAAATGAGGTGGCATGGTGACACGGGATTTAATGTTGCTGCCTCACAGCTCCAGGGAGCTGGTTTAATCCTGACCTCAGGTGCTCCCTAGGTGGAATTTAAACCTCTCTCACATTCGGAAAGGAAGCTGGTTAGCTAAATGACTGATAAATTACTCTCGCGTCTAGACAAATGGCAAAAACAATCAAAGGGAAAGTTAATGAGTTGGTGAGAGAGATTAAATTGGATGAAGACTGGGTTACTTGAATGATTCCTTGGTTTAGGGAGGTATTAGCTACAGGTTGGACAGAATTGATTTGTTTTACTGGATCACCGCAGGTTGCTGGGAGACCTGGCAGAAATATGTTGAATTACGTGAGGCATAGATGGGATCAATGGTCAGAACCTTATTCCGAGGATGGAAAAATGAAATACTAGCGGACAGAGCTTTACAGGGTAACTCAGAGGGTGGCGAATGCCTGGAATGCTCTGCGAGCATTGGTGGTTAAGACAGATACGATAGTGCACTTTAAGAGATTTTGTGATAGGCATATGGATATGCAGAGAATGGAGGAATATGGATCACGTGCAGATAGATAAGAAGTGGTCTTGGCAGCATGTTTGGCATAGACATTGTGGGGTGAAGGGCTTGTCCTATGTCCGAAGGTGCAGGAAACCAGGAATCGAGAAGGAAACTGAGATAAATGGGATTGCCCTGCTAGGATCCAGCATGGACCCAATGGGTTGAATGGTCTCCTATTCTGTAATAAGCCAATGAAGACCTCTCCATTGTCACTGTGCCCATGACACGTGTCTAACCTTACAGCAGAAACAAATCAACTTCTAAATTAACATGAAACTTCTGAAATTAATGCCCCACGGGAAATGTGCTGCTCTCTGTTCAAGTTGCACAGTGACTGGAAGCTATCAAATATTTCAATGTTCAGTGAAGGTGTGTCAAGGTTCCATGGCATAACAATATTTGACCATTCCTTCTCTCCTGAGATGCTGCCTGACCTGCTAAGTTACTCCAGCACTTTGTGAATAAATACCTTCGATTTGTACCAGCATCTGCAGTTATTTTCTTACAATGTTTGACCATGATGTCAGTATAGTATGCAGTTAAGAATAAAATAATCATTGTGTGCTCTCTATTCCCTCCGTAAGAATTCACAAATTGAGTTTGGAATTAGATTCAGCCTACTGTAAACATGCTGCTATTTCAGAAGGTTTTTATACACCTCATTTCTCCCAAGAATTTGAAACAAAAAAAAAACTGTGGTTGCTGGAAGTCTAAAATAAAAGCAGAAAATACTATAGTCTAAAATAAAAGCAGAAAATACTAAAAAAAATTAGCAGGTCAGGCAGCATCTGTGGGAAGAGATACTGTACAAAGTTAATGTTTCAGTTCAAAGACTTTTCATTCTCTCAGGTTTTTGATACAGGATTGTTAACTCTGTTTCCCCTCCCACAGATGTTGCCTGACCTGCTGAGCATTTCCGGCATTTCCTGTTTCTATTTCCCCTGAGCATTTGCAGTTCCAACGTCTATCCAAAGAGATGGAAAGGAATTGGATGGAGTAGATGGTAAGAAATGGCATCCGATGTCCAGGTTATACATGATGGAGTGGGAAGGAAGCAATCTATGAATACATTGAGAACAATGACCATGACTTTGCTGAATAGGTTAGTATGGGATTGGCAAAGTCGAGTATGGAAGCACACAGCATTCTGCAGCTTCAGCTGCTTTTACACGATGTTTCACAATGCTCAACCCTCTGGATAATGACCCTTTTACTCTCTGCCCTAAATCTCTCACCTCTAACATCTATGTCCTCTTGTTCAAGAAACAGCCTGCCCTCTCTCCCCCAAAACATGTAATCTCTCTCGCGTACTTCACACCAAACTCATCCAGATAATTCCAGCAAAGTTAATGAATGATCATTTTGCAGAACAAATGCAAATTAACTGCTGTGTTAAAGACAAACATGCAATTTGCTTTTATTTTATCTCTTTCAATTTCTCTGTATTTATTTCAAATGTATATATTTCAAATGTAAGTCTGTCAGGTTACAATTACTTCCAAAGGTGAAGGCACTGCAGTGTTTCCAATTGGAAGAGACTACATTTCAACCTCAATGAGGTTGGACACCAACATGTCTTGTTGGATGGTCAGATTTGCTGCTGCTGTCCTTTATTGTACAACTGTGGGTATATTTAAAGCAAAGATTCATTGGTTCCTGATTAGTTTGGGTGTCAAAGGTTACAGGGAGAAGGCAGGAGAATGGGGTTGAGAAAGAAAAATAGACCAGCCTTGATCGAGTGGCATGTACTCGATGGGCTGAATGCCCCACTTCTGCTCCTATGTCTTATGGGCTAACTCTTGATGCCCCCTGAGAAAGTGTTGGTGAGCCACCAGGTGTAACCACTGCAGTCCATACAGCCATGTGTTAGACTGGAAGCTTCACAATGGCCAACAAAGGGTTTTATTATCACACTGGGGGCAATGAGGATTAGAAAATACAAAGGAATCACCCTCATTACTGTACTGACTGGTATCTCAGGTTTCACATTTTTTCTTAAACACATGACCCATCAAGTCTACAACCCTATTCCCCCACTTACCCATTCTCTTTTACATGCCCATCAACTCCACTCTATTTTCCCCAACCACGAGGGGAGGTTCATAGGAACACCACGCTGTTAATAAGCATGTTATTTTGATGAGTAAGGAAACCTGAACTATAAGAGGAAGCCCATGCAGTCACAGGGAGATCATGCAAACTCCACACAGAGAGCATCAAAGGACAAGATTGACCTCTGGTCGTTGGAGCTGTTAGGCAGTGTGTCGCCACTACTAAGGAAGAGCACTCTGTCGTTCGACAAGGGTGCTGTTGACACAGTTACCAGAATTAGATGTACTATTACCAAGGGAGTCGAAAGGGAGTTAATGGTAAATAACATCCACATCTGAGAGAGGATGCATGGTCACATTATTTATCAACATGACAATTACCTCCAAGGCAGCTTTGAGCAGATATTGTACTCTGCACTGCCAAGACGCATAAATAACTCGTTTTTGCAGGACTGGATCAAACTCCTTCATCTTGTCTTCCGCTAATACTCCACTGACCACCCAGACGATTTACATCTGTGTTTAATTTTGCCATTCTGCTATTAATGACCAGAACAGATGTGATTAACCCTTTAGGTCTTGGTCATAGAAACATAGAAAATAGGTGCAGGAGTAGGCCATTCGGTCCTTTGAGCCAGCACCGCCATTTAATATGATCATTGCTGATCATCCAAAATCAGTACCCCGTTCCGGCTTTTCCCCCATATCCCTTGATTCCCTTAGCCCGAAGAGCTAAATCTAACTCTCTCTCACGGAGGGCAGTGGCTGAAGCTTCGTATTGGGGGCTGACTCCTCAGGGAGCAATGTATTGTCAGGAGAGATCAGGTATTTATATGAAGCATTCAACAGAATGCAATATTTTCATCTGTTTTGTCCAATGTTTGGGATTATGATAATTTTGAAGAAAAACAACACTCTCAAGGTACTGGCAAGATGTTTCCTTCAGCTCGGGGCATGAACAGCTGATTAACTTTAGTTTAGAGATCCAGCATGGAAACAAGCCCTTCAGCCCAGCGAGTCCACACTGACCATTGATCAATCATTCACACTAGTTCCATGTTATCCCCCTTTATATCCCACTCCCTACACACTGGGGGGCAATTTTACACAGGACAATTGACCTACAAACCTGCACGTCTTTGGGATATGGGAAGAAACCGGAGCACCCGGGTAAATCCATGTGGTCACAGGGAGAATCCGTGTGGTCACAGGGAAACTCTGCACAGACAGCACCCGAGGTCAGGATCGAACTCAGGTCTCAGAAGCTGTAAGACAGCAGCTCTACCAGCTGTGCCACCCTGTCATTATCTCTCGCTGCCCTTGATATTGGCTTATTATTGTCATGTACACTGAGATACAGTAAAAAAACTTTGTGTGTTATCCAATCGACCAATATTATACGTGATTACAATGAAACCACAAACAACTACAACAGGCAGTGTAAAGAGAAAACTCGCAGAGTGCAGAATGCGGTAATACAGCACTGTGGCGTTACAAAGACGGAGAAAGTGGAGATTAAAAAAAGTGCAAGGGCCACAATGAGATAGATTAAGAGGTCAGGCTTATGAGAAGACCATTCGGTAGTTTGATAACAGTGGAGAAGAAGTTGTTTCCTGAATCTGGCGGTATCTTATCGAAATGTATAAGATTATTAAGGGGTTGGACACGTTAGAGGCAGGAAACATGTTGGGGGAGTCCAGAACAAGGGGCCACAGTTTAAGAATAAGGGGTAGGCCATTTAGAACTGAGATGAGGAAAAACTTTTTCAGTCAGAGAGTTGTGAATCTGTGGAATTCTCTGCCTCAGAAGGCAGTGGAGGCCAATTCTCTGAATGCATTCAAGAGAGAGCTAGATAGAGCTCTTAAGGATAGCGGAATCAGGGGGTTTGGGGAGAAGGCAGGAACGGGGTACTGATTGAGAATGATCAGCCGTGATCACATTGAATGGCGGTGCGTACAGGCTCGAAGGGCCAAATGGCCTCCTCCTGCACCTATTGTCTATTGTATGCGATTTCAAGCTTTTGTATCTTCTGTGTGACGGGAGAGGTGCAGTACACCAGGTTGCTGGGCACACATCCATCCTCATACTTCAAAGGTTGCCTCAACTAAATGAGTAATGTTTATCCCATTGAACTGCCAATGTTAACAGGTGACCTGGAAATTATTTCAAGTGAAGTCTAATTAAGAGATTCCAAAGATATGAAACAGGAAACCACATACACTGCGACATATTAAAGAGCAAAAACACATGGCAGGCTGACATGACACTGAGCATCTTTAAAGGGAACTTTATTGTTACCCTCTGATCCTATTGAGATGACTTGATACAGAATGTTGACTTTGTACCATGACTGTCTGACCTGCGCAGCTTGTACTGCATATGGATTCAATGAGGATACACAGGGTGACAGTCAGCAGGCAAACTAATAATACAACTTAATTACATCTGAAACCAGACTCGAGGGGTTGGCGGTGAGATAGGGTAGACCTGTTTCAGGGTGCATCTCATAAAATCTGACTGGGGACTCTCTCTGCAGCGGCCCCACATGGCTGTAATCGACAGCACTGCATCTCCATGGGGATCTATTCACACAGAGAGTGGTGACTCTGTGGAATTCTCTGCCACAGAAGGTAGTTGAGGCCAGTTCATTGGCTATATTTAAGAGGGAGTTAGATGTGGCCCTTGTGGCTAAAGGGATCAGGGGGTATGGAGAGAAGGCAGGTACAGGTTACTGAGCTGGATGATCAGCCATGATCATATTGAATGGCGGTGCAGGCTCGAAGGGCCGAATGGCCTCCTCCTGCACCTATTTTCTATGTTTCTATGTTTCTATGATGGTGCTCCTGACCCACGCCAGTCAACTTCCACTCTTCTTTATCTGACCCCATTCATGTATCCTTGCTCAGATGTTGGTGTTGCGAGTCGTGCTAGCACGATATTGCATCTCCACAAAAGGTTCAGGAAACTTGGAAAGAAACAGCGCGTGCAAGCTTTACCTGGGCTATTCCCAACGGCAGCCGCCTGCATACGTCGCATTTGCTGCATCACTGCCAGCTGGGCAGTTAGAGCCTCAAACAACATCTCTGCGTGGGGTGCCTGCCACGGTTGTCAAGAAAGACACAGGGTGGGTGAGCACATGTCTTCTGGCCCTGGCCAGGACCCCCTCCTCACTCCCCACTAATCATCCATGCTGATTGGACTCGAAGTCATGACTGTATATGGAATGGCAATAGGCAGGTGTTAACCTCCGAGAATTACAGACCAGGGCCCCTCTGCCGGTGCTAGTTCACAGAACCTTACTCTCAAAACAGCCCCATGCACCTTCTATTTCGTCGTTACCCTGCAATATTTTTGATTATTTTTCCCGATTCCCTTTTGGATCCCGTCTGAAGAAGGGTCTCGGCCTGAAACGTCACCCATTCCCTCTCTCCTAGATGCTCCCTGACCTGCTGAGTTACTCCAGCATTTTGTGAATAAACCCTTTTGGATCCCAGTTATTTACAATATATATTAACGATTTAGACGAGGGAATTAAATGTCTGCCTCTTTGGAAGTCTCTCATTAAGGCCCATTCCCCTGCACTTTTCCTGTAGCTCTGCCTCCTCAAAGGGACAATATTTTTTAAGAAGTAACAATACTGTAACAAAACTGCTTCTTAATATCATATCATATCATATCATATATATATACAGCCGGAAACAGGCCTTTTCGGCCCTCCAAGTCCGTGCCGCCCAGCGATCCCCGTACATTAACACTATCCTACACCCACTAGGGACAATTTTTACATTTACCCAGCCAATTAACCTACATACCTGTACGTCTTTGGAGTGTGGGAGGAAACCGAAGATCTCGGAGAAAACCCACGCAGGTCACGGGGAGAACGTACAAACTCCTTACAGTGCAGCACCCGTAGTCAGGATCGAACCTGAGTCTCCGGCGCTGCATTCGCTGTAAAGCAGCAACTCTACCGCTGCGCCACCGTGCCGCCCTAATGACATTGATCAAGCTGTGAACATTGGCTGGGACAATAGAAAGAGCTTGCCTGTGTTGACTCAACTTGTGCAGACTGTGTGCAGTTACCTGCCATTCTGCTGACAGTTCACACAGGAATCTAGTGAATGCCAGATCTATATCCACATAATCATCTTCAGCAAACTCCGACTGTAAAGCTCCTTCGCCCAATGAGCACCAGATGGAAGCTCTGTTTTTTTTCCAACTGTTACTGCTTCCGTTTAATCAATAACTTTGCAGTAAGAGATATCCCCTGCTCACTGTGTCATGTCAACTCACGAGTACCTATCTTTACTAATACAATTTACCAGCACGTGTCTGTTTTTCTGTGCTTTGGTGATTAAAGTGGTGATCCAGATCATCTTTAAATGCTATGAGGTTAACTAAAGTCACCTATCTATATTCTCCAGAGATGCTGCCTGACTTGCTGATTTACTCCAGCATTTTTTGTCCTACTGTGAACCTGAATCCACCAACCTAACCTGGCTCTCACCAATCACTTCCCCTTTCCAAAGCCAATCGCTATCTTCGAGTTATGGTCGTACAGCATGGAAACAGGCCCTATGGCCTAACTCCTACATGCCGACCAAGAAGCTCCTACTAAGCTAGCCCCACTTGCCCACGTTTGTTCCATATCCTGCTGAGGCAGGAGATTGGGGTTAGGAAGGAGAGATAAATCAGCCAACATTGAATGGCGAAGTGGACTTGATGGGCTGAATGGCCTAATTCTACTATCACTTATACTCTCATGATCTAAACCTTTCCTATCCTTGTACCTGTTCAAGTGTCTCATTCGCTCTAACGTCAGCTCTTGGCTCGGGTTTTCGAGCCAGAGGGTTCTATCTTCTGATGCTGAGGCCACCAGCCCCTTGGGACCACCAGAAGGCAAATGGAGCACCACTGGCTCAATGGAGTGAGTTAAGTGATCAAGGTCTTACGTGGGATTATTGCATTGCCGCTCCGCGCTCTGTGTTCCTGAACTGCAGGTCCGGCTGCAGGATGACCACGAGCTCCAGGCTCCCCAATTTCCAGCTGTATTCTGAGGATGGTGGACTGTGGATATGCAATCTCCACCGAAGCACCACTGCAAGAGGACAGTGAGAGTTAATGTGGGAAATCTCCCTTGGCATGGTCTTCATGAAGCACTTCTTAGCTGAGGTGGAACAGTTTTGTTGATCCCGTTGTTGGAATTACCGACCCTTATTCAGATACAGCGTTGAATTATCGGAGCCTCCTCTGCCTTTAAAACCTCCAAAGCAAAGTCACCAACATTTTAACAGCTTATTAGGAGATGGAGACATGAGCAAACTCTGTCAACAAGATGGTTTTATATTGTACGAGTGTGTGTGTGAGGGAAAGAGTGAAAATTACATTAGACAAACTGGGGGAGAGGGGGAGAGAGGGGAGGGGAGAAGGGGAGAGAGATGGGGGAGAGAGGAGGGAGAGAGGAGGGAGAGAGGGGAGGGAGAGAGAGAGGGGGGAGAGGGAGAGGGGAGAGAGGGGGGAGAGAGCGGGTGAGGGGGAGAGAGAGGAGGAGAGAGGGGGAGAGAGAGGGGGAGAGAGCGGGTGAGGGGGAGAGAGAGGAGGAGAGAGGGGGAGAGAGAGGGGGAGAGAGAGGGGGAGAGAGAGGGGGAGAGAGGGGGGAGAGAGCGGGTGAGGGGAAGAGAGAGGGGGAGAGAGAGGGGGAGAGAGAGGGGGAGAGAGAGGGGGAGAGAGAGGGGGAGAGAGAGGGGGAGAGAGAGGGGGAGAGAGAGGGGGAGAGAGAGGGGGAGAGAGAGGGGGAGAGAGAGGGGGAGAGAGAGGGGGAGAGAGAGGGGGAGAGAGAGGGGGAGAGAGGGGGGGAGAGAGGGGGGGAGAGAGGGGGGGAGAGAGGGGGGGAGAGAGGGGGGGAGAGAGGGGGGGAGAGAGGGGGTGGAGAGAGGGGGTGGAGAGAGGGGGGGGAGAGAGGGGGGGGAGAGAGGGGGGGGAGAGAGGGGGGGAGAGAGGGGGGGGCGAGAGGGGGGGGCGAGAGGGGGGGAGAGGGGGGGGAGAGGGGGGGAGAGGGGGGGGAGAGGGGGGAGAGGGGGGGGGGAGAGGGGGGGGAGAGGGGGGGGAGAGGGGGGGGGGAGAGGGGGGGGGAGAGAGGGTGAGAGAGAGGGAGAGAGGAGCAACAGCAGCATATTTTAGGAGACAGATGATTGAAGGCCAGTTGCCAAAGCAAGAACAATTATAAGAGCCTGGAATCATAAAAGCACAAGAGATAAAGACTTTCTTTTCCTTTGCGTTTAAAAGTATAAAAAAGGCTTTATATTCTTTAATAATGAGAATGCATTAAAATGCATTGCATTGTCAGGAGGCTTGACCGGGTGGATGCTGACAGGCTGTTTGCTCTGGTTAGAGAGACCAGACCTGGGACTCAGGGCTGGAAGGGCAAGTACGTAGAAAAAACTCAAATTCTGCAGTAACTCAGTGGGCCAGGCAGCATCACTGACTTCCTCAGGCTGATTGTAGTGGGAGGTGGGGGTGGGGGGAGAAAGCTGGAAAAGAGGTGAGGCAGGCTGGGAAATGATAGGTGGGTACAGATGAGGGGGACTTGATTTGCAGTTGGGTGGACAAATTCCAGAGGTAAAAGGAGAAAATAAGGGAAAAAAAGGAGTGAAATTAAAAGTCAGAGGGAGGAACTGGAAGAAGTACTTCTTCGAGGTTGTGAATCCTCATTTGTCCTGAATATTTAAAGCTGAGGTCAGTAAATGTAGGAAGTTGGAGAATGTAAGGATTTGGTGAAAGAGTAGATTCGAGGCTCATGATCGCATTGAAATTGGCAGAAGTTTTGAACCACCAACTCTGCTTCTACTTCTTACGACCCACGCTTCCCTCAGCATATCTCCATGCTACAGAGTGCATCTACATCAGTCCAATGAAGGAGGGCAGTGATAAAGATAGGCTAATAGATCGATCATCAATAATGAGCGTTTGATGGCACTGGGCCTATATTCGCTGGAGTTTAGAAGAATGAGGAGGGACCTCATTGAAACGTACCGAACAATGAAAGGCTCGGATAGAGTGGATGAGGAGAGCATGTTTCCACTAGTGGGCGAGTCTAGGACTAGAGTTTATAGCCTCAGAATTAAAGGACGTTTTTTTAGGAAGGAGATGAGGAGGAATTTCTTTAGTCAGAGGGTGGTGAATCTGTGGATTTTTTTTGCCACAGAAGGCTGTGGAGGCAAAGTCAGTGGATATATTTAAAGCAGAGATAGATAGATTCTTGACGTACCGGTGTCAGAGGTTATGGGGAGAAGGCAGGAGAATGGGGTTAGGAGGGAGAGATAGATCAGCCATGATTGAATGGCGGAGTAGACGATGGGTCAAATGGCATAATTCTACGACCACTTACGATCTGACCACTCTGATCTCTCTCACCCTGGCCACAAACTCTTTGAAGCACTTCCCTCTGGAACGTTGTATCCTTATTGTTTTGATGTGTTTATGCTTTATTCTTAATTGTTAACTGTATGTTTGTGTGGTCATTTGTGAGCGGAGCACCAAGGCACATTCCTTGTATATGCACATACTTGGCCAATAAACTTGTTCATTCATTCATTCATTCATTCATTCATTCATTCATTCATTCATTCATTCATTCATTTGTCTTATGATCTTATGAATTAGGCCAAAGGGACAAGTCAATGAGAGACGGAGAGGCAGCTCAACCTTTACCTTGTTATCTCCGCACTTGGTACCGTCCACGGCAGCGTCCAGCTTGGAATGGCACGTGCTGCCCACTGTACACCACAAGGTGTTGCAGACATTCTGGCAGAGACAGAGAGCAAAATTATTTCACTCAAAGCAACAATCCCCATTTCAAAATGAAGACAAATCTCAACGGAAGCACGGCACTTGCCTTAACTCAGCAGATTCCTGTGGTTAGCACTAAATGACTTTCATTATCCAAGCTTTGTGATGTGATGTGACTATCTGCCAAACATTCTCTGCCTTGTTCCTGCTCTCTGTCAGTCTGCTGAGAAATATAGGCTCTTCCAGTCCACTTGATCCTAGACTTCCATAATTTTATGGATTTCAAACACATTTCTCTTCAGACTCCAAAGAACTATGGCCCCCCCCCCCCCCACCTCCACCAAACTATGCCCCACCCCCCTCCCCCCGCCTCCGGCACGGTGGCGCAGCGGTAGAGTTGCTGCCTTACAGCGAATGCAGCGCCGGAGACTCAGGTTCGATCCTGACTACGGGCGCCGTCTGTACGGAGTTTGTACGTTCTCCCTGTGACCTGCGTGGGTTTTCTCCGAGATCTTCGGTTTCCTCCCACACTCCAAAGACGTACAGGTATGTAGGTTAATTGACTGGGTAAATGTAAAAATTGTCCCTAGTGTGTGTAGGATAGTGTTAGTGTGCGGGGATCGCTGGGCGGCGCGGACTCGGTGGGCCGAAAGGCCTGTTTCCGCGCTGTATCTCTAAATAAATCTAAAAATCTCAGACACATGCCCATGAGTCTTCTCTGTGCCATCAATGGTAGTGTGGATAGGCAATAAGGTTGGTATGGATGTGGTGGGCTGAAGGGCCTGTTTCTGTACTGTTCACATCTCTGTGACTCTTGGACTAACAGTACTTAGGCACAAACTCCAAACCACCACAGCAGTGGGTGAATCTAAATTAAATTCATGAAACAAGTCATAAAACTACTGAATTGTCACTGAATCCCTAATGTCCTTTATGTGGCGCTCTTAGTCTTCAAGAGAGAGTTAGATTTAGCTCAGGGCTAAAGGAATCAAGGGATATGGGGAAAAAGCAGGAACGAGGTACTGATTTTAGATGATCAGCCATGATCATATTGAATGGCGGTGCTGGCTCGAAGGGCCAAATGGCCTACTGCTGCACCTATTTTCTATGTTTCTACTTGGCCTACTCTCTATGTGACCTCAGCACTAACAACATAACTGACTTGTTACTGCTGTCTGAGAACTAAAAGTGAACGTAGATTCTACGAGTTTCTGATCCTCTGCACTTCTAATTAACCAACAATTTACCATGCACCACCTTGTTCTGTTTACCATTCCCAAAGGCATTACCCCTATTTCAGACTGAAGTCTATTTACTATTTTCCTGTTCACTTCAGTCATGGAAATCTTCTTACAGTTTTCTCCCTCGGTATCTTTGGAGGTTGGACTTAATGTTTGTTTCAAAACTGGTCTCCTTATCTTCATTACAGTATATCAGGAACATGGAGCAATTTGGACATAATAATAGAAGGCCTTCTTTCCCTATGGTTCTGATCGTCCCAGTGATGTGACTTCTGGCTGTGACCCGCTGTCTAACCACAGGAATCTGCTGAGTTAAGGCATGTGAAGGTCCAAGGGCTCTTGTCTTACATCCACGTTATCGCAGAACGTTGATTTGGCCCCGTACTGCAGGCGGCACTGGTGGTTGACATCGTACAGCACCCCTGGTGCTGCTGAGGGCAGTACTATGGCATCCATGGCGGGCCGGTCATCCAGACAGAGACCCCAACCGCGGCTGGAAATGGCAACCAAAGTGAAAATCCCGTGTCAATAAAAGCACAAGCAAGCAGACAGACTCCAGTGAAAACCAAGGGGATCGTCAAGAATCAAATGTCCCGAACAGAACAATGAAATTCTTACTTGCAAAAGCACAACAGAATAAGTAAACTTCGGACACTGTAAACAATATAATAAATGAAAAGTTCAGTGTCTGTAATATATATATATATGTGTGTGTGTGTGTGTGTGTGTGTGTGTGTGTGTGTGTGTGTGTGTGTGTGTGTGTGTGTGTGTGTGTGTGTGTGTGTGTGTGTGTGTTGTGTGTGTGTGTGTGTATATATATAAGATAGACACAGAAAGCTGGAGTAACTCAGCGGGACAGGTAGCATCTCTGAAGAGAAGGAATGGGTGACGTTTCGGATCGAGACCCTTGTTCCTGAACCTGGACGTTACAGTTTTCATGAGAAAGCAAAACCCAAATGAAGCTTCCACCCTCATTGTTCCACCACACAGTGTGCCCAAACTCCTGCCCATCACTGCTGCTGCCCAGTGGCCTCTGGAAGTAAGAGATTCCATGGCCTACTCACATTCCCTCTCGGACCATATGCACACAATCGGACGAGGCATGACGGCCAAAGCAGATCTCCCTCGTTCTCTGGAAAGGGCAGAATCCTAAACGGGTCTAATCTCAGGCTGGCCTGACGTGCTAGGACTGATCCATTCTAACTAATCGTGCCATCCCTCATCTTCACTGCAACTGGAAGCAAACTTGTTTTCTCTCTTTACCAGATCTGACGATGGATCTCAGATGTGAATCATCTCTTTCCGCAGGTGCTGCCTGATCTGCCAAATGTTTCCTGCGTTTCCTGTTTTTTTATACAAATCCTTGACAGTGATGTCACACAATATGAATGAACTGATCCACCCAGTGAATGAAAACACAAAGGTCGCAAAGTGCTGGAGCAACTCAGTGGGTCAGGCAGCATTTCTGGAGAACATGGATAGGGGATGTTTTGGGTCGGGACCCTTCATCGGACTGATTGAATGGGGTTGGAAAAGAAAGTTGGGAGAGAGTAAGAGGCAGGACAAAGTGTGGCAGTTAATACATGGACAGAGGTGAGGGGGATGGTTGGAACAAAGGCCAGAAATTAAAACTGAAGATTGTCAGACAACCGGGTTGAAGAGTTGTGAATTATGAAGCCAGAGGATGGAATATGGGTGGAGGTGGATGGGGAGAAATAGGTGCAAATCTACATTGGTTACAGGGGAGGGTGAGGATGAGAGGGGGTGGGGGAGAAAGGGAGGGGAGGGGGTGGTTGCAGGGGGTTATCAAAAATTGGAGAATTCAATGTTCATAACCATTGGGTTGTCAGCTGCACACTGGAATATGAGGTGCTGTTCCTCCAGTTTGCACATGGCCTCACAGGCAATGGAGGAGGTCCAGGACAGAAAGGTCAGTATGGGAATGGGAAGGGGAGTGAAAATGGTTATCAACCAGGAGATCCAGTCGGCCTTTGCCGACCAAGCGTAAGTATTTAGCAAAAGTCTGTGCGTGGTCTCGCTGATGTACAGGACACACAACAGGAACACTGGATGCAGTAGATGAGATTAGAGGAGATGCACACAAACCTCAGTCTCACCTGGAAGGACTGCTGGGGTCCCTGGATGGAGGCGAGGGAGGAGATATATAGACAGGTGTTGCATGTTTTGTGGTTAGAGGGGAAATTACCTGGGGAAAGGGTGGTTTGGGTTAGAAGGGATGAGTGAACCAAGGAGGTGAGGAGGGAGCGGTCTCTGCGGAAGGCAGAAAGGGGTGGAGATGGGAAGATATGACTGGTGGTGGGATCATGTTGGAGGTGACGGAATTGTCGGAGGATGATGTGTTAGATGCGGAGGCAGGTAGGGTGGAAGGTGAGGACCAGGGGAACTCTAGCCTTGTTCTGTCTGGAGGGATATCCCGAATGTCATAGAATGGAAAGCCTCATCTTGGGGGTAAATGCAGGAATTCTCCAGAGACGGAGGAATTGAGAGTAGGGAATACTGTAGAATCTTTGGAAGAGGCAGGATGGGGTGGGAAATGTAGTCCAGGTGACTGTATGGGTTTGCAGTAGACATCAGTCGATAGTCTATCAAAGGTAGCACTTTGTTTCCTTTTTTGTAAAGCAGCTTCTGCAGTTCCTTGTTCCTACACCCATTGAATAGACAATAGACAATAGTAGGAGTAGGCCATTCAGCCCTTCGAGCCAGCACCGCCATTCAATGCGATCATGGCTGATCACTCTCAATCAGTACCCCGTTCCTGCCTTCTCCCCATACCCCCTCACTCCGCTATCCTTAAGAGCTCTATCCAGCTCGCTCTTGAAAGCATCCAACGAACTGGCCTCCACTGCCTTCTGAGGCAGAGAATTCCACACCTTCACCACCCTCTGACTGAAAAAGTTCTTCCTCATCTCCGTTCTAAATGGCCTACCCCTTATTCTTAAACTGTGGCCCCTTGTTCTGGACTCCCCCAACATTGGGAACATGTTATCTGCCTCTAATGTGTCCAATCCCCTAATTATCTTATATGTTTCAATAAGATCCCCCCTCATCCTTCTAAATTCCAGTGTATACAAGCCCAATCGCTCCAGCCTTTCAACATACGACAGTCCCGCCATTCCGGGAATTAACCTAGTGAACCTACGCTGCACGCCCTCCATAGCAAGAATATCCTTCCTCAAATTTGGAGACCAAAACTGCACACAGTACTCCAGGTGCAGTCTCACCAGGGCCCGGTACAACTGTAGAAGGACCTCTTTGCTCCTATACTCAACTCCTCTTGTTATGAAGGCCAACATTCCATTGGCTTTCTTCACTGCCTGTTGTACCTGCATGCTTCCTTTCATTGACTGATGCACTAGGACACCCAGATCTCGTTGAACTCCTCCTCCTCCTAACTTGACACCATTCAGATAATAATCTGCCTTTCTATTCTTACTTCCAAAGTGAATAACCTCACACTTATCTACATTAAACTGCATCTGCCATGTATCCGCCCACTCACACAACCTGTCCAAGTCACCCTGCAGCCTTATTGCATCTTCCTCACAATTCACACTACCCCCCAACTTAGTATCATCTGCAAATTTGCTAATGGTACTTTTAATCCCTTCGTCTAAGTCATTAATGTATATCGTAAATAGCTGGGGTCCCACTGGTCACTGCCTGCCATTCCGAAAGGGACCCATTTATCCCCACTCTTTGCGTTCTGTCTGTCAACCAATTTTCTATCCATGTCAGTACCCTACCCCCAATACCATGTGCCCTAATTTTGCCCACTAATCTCCTATGTGGGACCTTGTCGAAGGCTTTCTGAAAGTCGAGGTACACCACATCCACTGACTCTCCCTTGTCAATTTTCCTAGTTACATCCTCAAAAAATTCCAGTAGATTTGTCAAGCATGATTTCCCCTTCGTAAATCCATGCTGACTCGGAATGATCCCGTTACTGCTATCCAAATGCTCAGCAATTTCGTCTTTTATAATTGACTCCAGCATCTTCCCCACCACTGATGTCAGACTAACTGGTCTATAATTACCCATTTTCTCTCTCCCTCCTTTCTTAAAAAGTGGGATAACATTTGCTATCCTCCAATCCACAGGAACTGATCCTGAATCTATAGAACATTGAAAAATGATCTCCAATGCTTCCACTATTTCTAGAGCCACCTCCTTAAGTACTCTGGGATGCAGACCATCAGGCCCTGGGGATTTATCAGCCTTCAGTCCCATCAGTCTACCCAAAACCATTTCCTGCCTAATGTGGATTTTCTTCAGTTCCTCCATCACCCTAGGTTCTCCGGCCCCTAGAACATTTGGGAGATTGTGTGTATCTTCCTCAGTGAAGACAGATCCAAAGTAACGGTTTAACTCGTCTGCCATTTCTTTGTTCCCCATAATAAATTCCCCTGCTTCTGTCTTCAAGGGACCCACATTTGCCTTGACTATTTTTTTCCTCTTCACGTACCTAAAAAAACTTTTGCTATCCTCCTTTATATTATTGGCTAGTTTACCCTCGTACCTCATCTTTTCTCCCCGTATTGCCTTTTTAGTTAACTTTTGTTGCTCTTTAAAAGAGTCCCAATCCTCTGTCTTCCCACTCTTCTTTGCTATGTTATACTTCCTCTCCTTAATTTTTATGCTGTCCCTGACTTCCCTTGTCAGCCACAGGTGTCTCTTACTCCCCTTAGAGTCTTTCCACCTCTTTGGAATAAATTGATCCTGCAACCTCTGCATTATTCCCAGGAATACCTGCCATTGCTGTTCTACCGTCTTCCCTGCTAGGGCCTCCTTCCAGTCAATTTTGGCCAGCTCCTGCCTCATGCCTCTGTAATCCCCTTTGCTATACTGTAATACCGACACTTCCGATTTTCCCTTCTGCCTTTCCATTTGCAGAGTAAAACTTATCATGTTGTGATCACTGCCTCCTAATGGCTCTTTTACCT
This sequence comes from Rhinoraja longicauda, assembly GCF_053455715.1. Classification (NCBI taxonomy): domain Eukaryota; kingdom Metazoa; phylum Chordata; class Chondrichthyes; order Rajiformes; family Arhynchobatidae; genus Rhinoraja; species Rhinoraja longicauda. Next base: position 16,339,877 of record NC_135985.1, read on the forward strand.
CTAGTCCCCTTATCAGATCAGGATCATTACACAACACTAAATCCAGAATTGCCTTCTCCCTGGTAGGCTCCAGTACAAGCTGTTCTAAGAATCCATCTCGAAGGCACTCTACAAACTCTCTTTCCTGGGGTCCATTTCCAACCTGATTTTCCCAGTCTACCTGCATGTTGAAATCTCCCATAACCACCGTAGCATTACATTTTTGACACGCCAATTTTATCTCCTGATTCAACTTGCACCCTATGTCGAGGCTACTGTTTGGGGGCCTATAGATAACTCCCATTAGGGTCTTTTTACCCTTACAATTTCTCATTTCTATCCATACTGATTCAACATCTCCTGATTCTATGTCACCCCTTGCAAGGGAATGAATATCATTCCTTACCATCAGAGCAACCCCACCCCCTCTGCCCACCTGTCTGTCTTTTCTATACGTTGTGTACCCCTGAATATTCAGTTCCCAGCCCTGGTCCTCTTGTAGCCATGTCTCAGTGATCCCTACAACATCATACTTGCCCATGACTAACTGAGCCTCAAGCTCATCCACTTTATTTTTTATACTACGCGCATTTAAGTACACTTTAACTTCTGTATTTACCTCCCCTCTCACATCGTTCACAATTGGCCCTGCCCTTAATTTCTTTTCCCCTCTAGAACTTCTGTTCCCATTCTTCCGAGAGTCTTTTGCAATATCTCCTGTATTCTCTTTTACCTCATCTTCATATTCACAATTTGTTAACCCCTCCCCCCCACTACTTAGTTTAAAGCCACAGGTGTCACACTAGCAAACCTGCCTGCCAGAATGTTTGTCCCCCTGCTGTTAAGATGCAACCCGTCCCTTTTGTACAAGTCACCCCTAGCCCAGAAGAGATCCCAGTGGTCCAGAAATCTAAATCCCTGCTCTCTGCACCAGTCCCTCAGCCATAAATTCATACCCTCTATCTCTCTATTCCTGGCCTCACCAGCACGAGGTACCGGTAGCAGTCCAGAGATAACCACCTTCGACGTCCTACTTCTCAGTGTTTTTCCCAACTCTCTAAACTCCCGCTGTAGCACCTCCTTCTTCTTCCGCCCGACGTCATTCGTGCCCACGTGCACAACGACTTCAGGTTGATCGCCTTCCCTCACTAGGATTTTCTGAAGCCGGTCTGTGATGTGTTGAACCCTGGCACCAGGGAGGCAACAGACCATCCTCAAGTCTCTCCTGCTGCCACAGAATCTTCTGTCCGTCCCTCGGACTATGGAGTCACCGACCACTACGGCACTTCCAGACTTCGGTCTCCCCTGTCGAGTATCCTTGCCAACAGGTCCGCCACTCGGACTTCCGCCACTCGGACTGGAAACGTCTTCTGCCCCGACAGTTCCCAAGAGGGTATACCTATTTGCAATAGGCACAGCCACTGGGGTCTCCTGTAGTCCTCGTCCACTCCCCCCTGAAACAGTCTCCCACCTTCGCTCGACCTGGACCCTTGGCGTGACAGCCTCACAATAGGTCCTGTCGAGAAAACTCTCGCATTCCCGGATGGCCCTGAGGTCATCCAACTGCCTCTCCAACTCCACCACACGTCCCTTCAGGAGCTGCACCTGGCCACAGTTCTTGCAGGTGTAGCTCCCAGAAGCTCCAGCGACGTCCCTGTCTTCCCACATCCTGCAGGAAACACACTGCACCAACTTTTCCGCCATCACCTTGTGCCTATAACCAGCTCTGGCTTAAAACAATTGTATCCTCCTCACCGAAGACTCGCAGCCAAAGACTCGCACTTCCCTCACTGGGCACTTCCCTCGCTGGGCACTTCCCTCGCTGGGCACTTCCCCTCACTGGGCACTTCCCCTCACTGGGCACTTCCCCTCACTGGGCACTTCCCCTCACTGGGCACTTCCCCTCACTGGGCACTTCCCCTCACTGGGCACTTCCCCTCACTGGGCACTTCCCTCACTGGGCACTTCCCTCACTGGGCTGCACCCTTTTGCAAGTATTGCTTATATCACCAATTAAATTGCCTGATTGTCCAATTTACCTGACTTCTCACTTAAACTAGCACTTACTTTTCTGCTCAGCCAACGGGCATCCTTGCTCTGCTCCCGGACTTTTCAAATTGACTACTAGCTTCCTCTTGGCGCTCTTTTTAAACTGCCTGTTCAACTGTAATTAGCACTTGTCCATGGCCACCAAAGGAAGCAGATGATTGAAGGAGACAGACACTTACTCCAGGAAGCGAGTGATGTACTCCCTGCTGCAGCGGGACCAGGTTAGTGGGCGCGTGTCGTACAGGAGTTGGGGAGACATGATGAATGGCCTCTTCCCAATTGGCTCGCAGTCATTTCCGGTTCCATCGTGTTGTATCCCAAAGCTGCAAAAAAAATAATCCCAGGAAACAGAAGGGAAGGCGAGTTGTACCAGGACTACGCAATGAGGGTGGGCAAGGTTGTATCTCACCACCACACCCTCAGATCCTCACTGATTCACCACATACACAGCCTTCATATCAGCACCTCCAGACTACCTGAAGCATTTCACAGTCAATTATCCTAACTGTGATGGTAAACCATTGAAACAACAGTGTGATGAACAAAGGTATTTGCTCAAAGTGTTCCCTGTTATTATGATGAACTGATAGGGTAGATAGATAAATCATTCCCACTGTTTGTGCATTCCAGCAACTAAAAAAAATTATATTTGAGTTTTATAGGAGTGAACAAAACGCACAGTGCCAGAGGAATTCAATGGGCCAGGCAGCATCTGTGGAAGGAACTGACAGGTGATGTTTAGGGTCAGATTCCTTGAGTTCCTCCAGCACTTTGTGTTTTGCCTTCGATTTAAATCAGCATCTGCAGTTTTCTTTCCTACCCAGTTGTGTTGAGATGGTAGTGGGCAGATTTCAATCAAAAACAAAAAGGAGATTTGTATTTATTTATTTATCTAAATTTGAAAGCTCAGGACATTCCAAAGCAAATCACAGCCAATTAAGTAATTCTGAAGTGTTGTTACTGTGGCAAGGGAATAATAACAGCTAATCACAAATCCTCACAAGCAACACTGAGACAAAGATCAAACAACCTGTTTCAGTAATGTTAACTGGAGGTTAGATTTTGGGGGAAGTTCTATTGATTTTCTCTGAGATTGTGGCTGTGAGACCGTCCTGCAGAGGGGAGATGGTGCACAGAAACAGGCCCTTCGGCCCATTGAATCCACACTGATCAAACATCCAGTGTTCACTAATTCTACATTAATTCAATTTGTTCATTCTCCCCAGATTCTCTTCAACTCCCACTGGACTCTACCGCTCAGCTTCACGCGGAGGCAAGCGGAGTACCCAGGGGGAACCCATGCAGTCACAGGAAGCACGTGCAAACTCCACACAGGTAGTACTGAATGTCAGGATCAAACCTGGGCCTGTGGTTGTGTGAGGCAGCGGCTCCACCAGATGCCCCACTCTACCGCTCTAGATTGGTTTAAGGTGTCATTGAGCAGTGGATCCTCAGACAGTGTGGCACACCCTCAGTGCAGCAGTGCGAGAGAGAGTGTAGACCTGTGGTGGAGTTTGAGCCCACTGTCCGACTCGGAGATGATCAGTATAGTAAACCGGGCCACACTGAAACCCAGGCTGATCATCATTGCTCTCTGCGACTAGTTTAGTTTAGTTTAGAGATACAGCACGGAAACAGGAAACAGAAGGGAAGGCGAGTTGTACCAGGACTACGCAATGAGGGTGGGCAAGGTTGTATCTCACCACCACACCCTCAGATCCTCACTGATTCACCACATACACAGCCTTCATATCAGCACCTCCAGACTACCTGAAGCATTTCACAGCCAATTATCCTAACTGTGATGGTAAACCATTGAAATAACAGTGTGATGAACAAAGGTATTTGCTCAAAGTGTTCCCTGTTATTATGATGAACTGATAGGGTAGATAGATAAATGATTCCCACTGTTTGTGCAATCCAGCAGCTAAAAAAAATTATATTTGAGATTTATAGGAGTGAACAGAACGCACAGTAGCGCAGCGGTAGAGTTGCTGCTTTACAGCGAATGCAGCGCCGGAGACTCAGGTTCGATCCTGACTACGGGTGCTGCACTGTAAGGAGTTTGTACGTTCTCCCCGTGACCTGCGTGGGTTTACTCCGAGATCTTCGGTTTCCTCCCACACTCCAAAGACGTACAGGTATGTAGGTTAATTGGCTGGGTAAATGTAAAAATTGTCCCTAGTGGGTGTAGGATAGTGTTAATGTACGGGGATCACTGGGCGGCACGGACTTGGAGGGCCGAAAAGGCCTGTTTCCGGCTGTATGGATATGATATGATATGATAACTCAATGAGCCAGCCAGCATCTGTGGAAGGAACTGACAGGTGATGTTTAGAGTCAGATTCCTTGAGTTCCTCCAGCACTTTGTGTTTTGCTCCAGATTTCAGCATCTGCAGTTCCTTGTGTCTCCATTTTACAGGAATGGTCCAATGGAAAGTGGAGAAAGATGGCAGTTGTTTCTGCAAACAACAACCTGTGCCAAGTCTGTTCTGGTATCAATATACTTTTGCAAAGCCTTAAGACATTTGAGTAAAGGGCAGGTACAATAAATTTGGTCACAGATTTGCCAAGACTGAACAGACTCAAAGACTGGACGGCTGTTTCCTCTTCCTTTTAAGATTAAACAGATCATAAAACCTTAATTCGCCTTTTTAGGAGCCAAGGGGAAGAATAAATACACAGATTGGACATCAGGGAATAAAATGATTTATGGGGATTTGAATACACTCTCAACTGTGACAGCAGATACCGACATTTAACCTACGCTAAGGTTAGGTACACAACCTGACCTTATCTGAAAACTACTCAGCGCTGTTGAGTTTTTGTTGGACAAGTTATGGGTAGATTTATTTATAACATGAGAGATTTGTATCCTGGCTTTTGCTTCCAGCTTGCACAACGTTTGTTGATGCCTGTTATCACAGCACCTGTGTTCAATGGTGTTTTAAACTGAGTTAGTTGTGGTGACATGGCCAATCTGTGGCCTGATCCCCAGTTGTGTTGAAGGTAGACACAAAATGCTGGAGTAACTCAGTCCGAAGAAGGGTCTCGACCCGAAACGTCACCCATTCCTTCTCTCCAGAGATGCTGCCTGACCCCCTGAGTTACTCCAGCATTTTGTGTCTACCTTCGATTTGAACCGGCATCTGCAGTTTTCTTCCCTACCCAGTTGTGTTGAGATGGTAGTGGGCAGATTTCAATCAAAAACAAAAGGAGATTTGTATTTATTTATTGATCTAAATTTGAACGCTCAGGACATTCCAAAGCAAATCACAGCCAATGAAGTAATTCTGAAGTGTGGTTACTGTGGCAAGGGAATAATAACAGCTAATCACAAATCCTCACGAGCAACACTGAGACAAAGATCAAACAACCTGTTTCAGTAATGTTAACTGGAGGTTAGATTTTGGGGGAAATTCTCTTGATTTTCTCTGAGATTGTGGCTGTGAGACCGTCCTGCAGAGGGGAGATGGTGCACAGAAACAGGCCCTTCGGCCCATTGAATCCACACTGATCAAACATCCATAGTGTTCACTAATTCTACATTAATTCAATTTGTTCCCAGATTCTCTTCAACTCCCACTGGACTCTACTGCTCAGCTTCACGCGGAGGCCAGTTAAATGACCACCCTGCAGGACTGTGGGTTGTGGGGAAAGCGGAGTATCCAGGGGGAACCCATGCAGTCACAGGAAGCACGTGCAAACTCCACACAGGTAGTACTGAATGTCAGGATCGAACCTGGGCCTGTGGTTGTGTGAGGCAGCGGCTCCACCAGATGCACCACTCTACCGCTCTAGATTGGTTTAAGGTGTCATTGAGCAGTGGATCCTCAGACAGTGGCACACCCTCAGTGCAGCAGTGCGAGAGAGAGTGTAGACCTGTGGTGGAGTTTGAGCCCACTGTCCGACTCGGAGATGATCGGTATAGTAAACCGGGCCACACTGAAACCCAGGCTGATCATCATTGCTCTCTGCGACTAGTTTAGTTTAGTTTAGTGTAGAGATACAGCACGGAAACAGGACCTTGGGCCCATCAAGTCCGTGCCGACCAGTGATCCCCGCACACTAACACTATCCTACACACACACTAGGGACAACTTACAACTTTACCAAAGCCAATTAGCCTACAAGCCCGTACGTCTTTGGAGTGTGGGAGGAAAGCGGGGCTCCTGGAGCAAAACCCACGCAGGTCCCGGAGAGAACGTACAAACTCCATACTGACTGCACCCGTAGTCAGGATCGAACCCCGGTCTCTGCTGCTGTAAGGCAGCAACTCTACTGCTGCACCACTGTGCCACCCTACCGGCAGGACAATGGTCTTGGTGGGAACCTCCCGCACTTACTTGTGTCCCAGCTCGTGGGCGACGGTGAATGCCAGGGGGAGCCCCGAGTCCTCGTTGATGCTGCAGCTCCTGTGAGGCTGGCACATTCCCGAGACATGTGACAATCCCAGGGTCTCACATGGGCGGTTCATGCCAGCACATACATCCTTCCTGGTCAACACAACAACAGCAACATTCACGACCACATCTCACCCAGGATAACACCCTTTATGGTGCTGGTTAATTATTGTTACGTTCACTAAGATAGAGTAAAAGCGTGCTATCCAGACAGATACCGTACGTGTTGGTACACCAGCGTGCAAAAGAGAAAATAAGCAGCGTGCGGAATATATTGTCGTAGCTACAGAGAAAGTGCAGATTTTTAAAATGCACAAGGCCCACAAGGTGGTAGACCATGTTGGTGGGAATACATTCCCTGGCATTTGAGAGGTCTGTTCAAGAGTCTGAGGACAGTGGGGAAGAAGTTGTTCTTGAATCTGGTGGTATGTGCTTTTAAGGTTTTGTATCTTTTGGCTGACGGGAGAGGGGAGATGAGGGAATGATTGGGCTGTCAGTGCTCCTTGAATATGTCGGCTGCTTTCCTCAGGCAGCGTGAAGTACAGATGGAATTGATTGGGGAGGTGGGGACTTGGGAGGGAGGCTGTTTCAGTTGGGCTAGGGTGGACTGGGCTGCATCCACAACTCCATGATAGGTTTAGAGTCCCACTTGTTATACTCTACCCTACCCCTAATCTGGCTCTTGCCCCGATCCTCTGTCACGACCAACCTGGCAGCTTCGAGCATACTCCTAATGGTCAGATCAGACAACAGCCCACAACCTGCAGCCCATCATATACATTAATCATCATCACCAACTAAACAAATAATAATCCATAACCAATAACCCAGCTGATACGATATCCTATATTGTGCAGCACAACTAATTATAATCCATAACAGAGCCTAATTGATAGAATATCCCATTAATAGACAAATTAGTAATAATAATGCATAACCAATATGTCGACCAAGAGTAAAGCATAATTAGTGGTAAACCTGACAAAGTAACCCATAGCCATCAGCTCAATTAATAATAATCTATACCCAGCAGTCTAACCAATTATAACCTATAATTAGTGGGCGTCTCTGGTTGACAGCCCACCCCAAGATGCCAATGTGCCATGGTCAGCTCAAAGGCTCCCTGCAATGCTCATTATTGTTTGCTGTGGAAACTCATTGCACACACGGCACCCTATTAATTCAAATGGGATCTTCTCTCTCGTTCCATGTCTTTTATTTGCTCAAAGGGTGTTTTGCTGTTGTCTCCACTGTTCCAATATCTCAAAAACTAAATATCTCAAAAAGGAAATAAAGTCACTAAAAACCAAAGCCTCCCTCTGATGGCTTGAATTCGTTCTATAAAGTCAGTCACAGGCATTTGTTCCAGTGAATTAAACGCCAGCCCTTCACTCACGCTGCATGGAATTCCACAACTCTCAAGGCACAGATACCCGAGGATCAAAACCTTTCCTGCTCAGTCTTAACGTGCGAGTTTTCAGTGGATTAAATTCTTTCTTTTTACTTCCCATTGAAATGAAATTCAATGCACGAAACTACATCCCACTGTAGAGGATTCTGGTGGAACAAAGTCCTCACACACACTGCATTCCTATGAGTGAGGACAATCATATATCACCCGCAAGATGGTAGAATAAACTCTCCTATTCTCACATAGAATTCCCAATGCATTCATTATCTGTTCCTCGGTGCTTAATATTGAAATATTCTGTTACCAACATTCGAGAGAGCTCAGCTTGATTGATAAGAACATGCACATTCAGACCAGAAGACCTGCGGTTGCATTTCCTGTTGGGGTTGGATTGTTGAATGAATGATTCAATGGGTTATGGGTTGTTATCTGCCTGCGTCTTAATCTATAGCTTCCTGAAATTCCCGCTGATTCTTGGCCAATTGACACTGGGTTTGTTTGGAGCACTGCACTGAAAATAACATGGAACTCTGCCTGCACACTAACAGGCTAAGATATAACCGAGAATTCTTGTGCAGAATTACTTCGAGAGAGCTCGAGTATAGACTAGGCTTATACTCGTTGGAATTTAGAAGACTGAGGGGGGATCTTATTGAAACATATAAAATTCTTAAGGGGTTGGAGAGGCTAGATGCGGGAAGATTGTTCCCGATGTTGGGGAAGTCCAGAACCAGGGGTCACAGCTTAAGGATAAGGGGGAAGTCTTTTAGGACCGAGATGAGAAAACATTTCTTCACACAGAGAGTGGTGAGTCTGTGGAATTCTCTGCCACAGAAGGTAGTTGAGGCCAGTTCATTGGCTATATTTAAGAGGGAGTTAGATGTGGCCCTTGTGGCTAAAGGGATCAGGGGGTATGGAGAGAAGGCAGGTACAGGTTACTGAGCTGGATGATCAGCCATGATCATATTGAATGGCGGTGCAGGCTCGAAGGGCCGAATGGCCTCCTCCTGCACCTATTTTCTATGTTTCTATGTTTCACCCCAACAGTGGGGCGTGAGATTGTTAGCATCGGTTGAGGGCCACCTCTGAACCGGTGCAGTCTTCTGGTGAATGTGCTCTCACAGCGTTTTTCTGGAGGGAGTCCCAGAACCTAGGCCCAGTCACCATGAAGGACCAGTACCACATTTCTAAGTCAGCATAGTGTATGACTTGGAGGAGAACCTGCAAGCAGTGGTGATCTTATACAACTGCTATCCTTGCTTAGTTTTGTTTAGAGAAACTACATGGAAATAGGCCTTTCAGCGCAAGGTGTCCGGGTTGACCAGTGATCCCCACATGCTAAGACTGATTCCAAAGCAGCAGTTAAACAAGATATCCAGATCATCTCTTGCTACCGACTGTAAATTGTGGCCACGTCACTAATCCACAACCCCTCAGTCAATCCAACCAGCCTCCTCAGCACCAATTCCATTTACTCTTCTCGTTGTCTTAGGAAAGCAGCAACACGATCAAAGACCACTCACACCCCTCTTATCCCCTCTGCCGTTGGGCAGAAGATACAAAAGCTTGAAAGCACATACCACCAGAGTCAAGAACAGCTTTCCCCCCCACTCTGACAAGACCTTTGAATACTTCAAATGCTAAGGAAGTATCCCTGATCTTCCAATCTGACTCATTGCGGCCCTTGCAATTTCTTTCAATTTTCACTTTCTCTGTAGTGGTAACACAACATTTTGCGGTGTTTTCTTTCTCTTTTTGCACTATGTGTGCTCACATAGGGTATGATTTGCCTGTACAACACGCAAAAAGTTCTCCACTGTATCACAGTGACATGTGACGATGATGTGCCGATACTCCACTTACCGAGTGAGCAGAACGGCCACATCATGGTGTGCAGGGTGATTGTCACCTTTGAAGTTGACCTTCTTTTGCCACTTGCAGAAGCTCCTCAGCGTGTTGTCAGCATGATGTGTTATCTTCAGGTCCTCCTGCCAGAAGGAACACAGAGCTTTAGTCTCCAGATGTATTTCTATGTGAGAAGCATGGGTTGACTTCCTTAGAGCACAAAAGGTCAAGGTTCGGATTTATCATGGGAATTGTCAGAGCCGATGGGAAACTTTTGCAACTGGCAGTTAACCAGAAGAAAGAGTTTTATGATAATTGGCAAAGGAAACTGATGACAAAAGAGGATTTTTTTTCCTTTCATACAACAAGGCTGTGATCGAGAGTTCAATATTTAGTACTGTTTGCAGAGTGAGTCAGTGCCCACGGAAATGTCTGCAGTGTTTCGAGACAGGACAACACGAGGACCCCAGGGAACCAGAGATGAAACACGGTCTTGATCATTTACCGCAATGATTTTCAGAATCAAAATACAGTCTCAACATTTTTAGACAAAACCAAATTGCAAAGGTAGATAATATTGGCATGGTCTACAATATTTTACTTGAAGCCGTTAATAAAATTGCAGGATGAGCGTTTTATTGGAAATTGAATTTCAGTATCTGAAAAGCGTTGTAGTTTGATAAGAAAAACAAGGAAGTTTGTTGAACTTGAAAGATCTGAGCTCCATAAATGACTACATCTCCAGCCAAGCTGTTCGAGTAGTAACAACAACTGGCATCTATTTAACAATTCGGAAAATTGCCCAGGTAAGTCCCTCTCAAATCCCTGGTCAAATCCAATCCAGTTAACAACTGCCCAATCAGTCTGCTGTCCCTCATCAGCGACCTGATGGGGCCTGTTGTAGATAAGTGGGACTTATTCACAATAACTACTCACCAATGCCCATGACCAAAACTTATTCACCAATTGGTTTTCAGCTGGACCAGTCAGCTCCAGATTTCATCACAGCTTTGGTCCAAATGTGGTCAAAGGCTGAATCCAGAGGGAAGGTGAGTGTGGCTGTCTTTAACATCAGGCCAGCATTTAACTAAGTGCGGCACCAAGAAGCCCTGGTAAAAACTAAAAGCAATGAACATCAAAGGGAAAACACTCCAATGGTTGGAGGCAAAGGGAGGACCGTCATGGCTGCTGGAGGTCAAACATCCCAGCCTCTGGATGTCACTACCTGAGTTCCCCAATCCTCTGCTTTACCAATGAACTTCCTTCCGTCATAAGGTCAGGAGTAAAGATGTTCACTGACGATGTTATTCAATTCCATTCACAACTCCGAGTGAATGTAGCTTGCCTTCCCTTCATCGAGCAATACCGAGACAGCATGCACCTTTCCACCAGTACCAGGCACAAATCAAGAGTGTGAGGAGAATGTTCCCCATTTGCATGGATTAGTCATAGGTGGAAGAGGGCAAGGGGAAGGAAGAAATGGATGTAAATCCAGAGGAAGAAGGGAGAATAAGAAAGATGAATAAATACAAAAGTGGGGTTGTCTGTAGGTTAATTAAAATGAGAGAATTCAATGTTTAGAGGGAGTGGTTAGGACAGATAGAGAGAGATGAGGTAGAATCACAGTTGAATCACAGAGTGGTTAGGACAGATAGAGAGAGATGTGGTAGAATCACAGTGGAATCACAGGTTACGTTGATGAGGTTAGATGAGGAATGATGGGAGAATTGTGTAGGAAAATAACTGCAGATGCTGGTACAAATCGAAGGTATCACAAAAAGCTGGAGTAACTCAGCAGGTCAGGCAGCATCTCAGGAGAGAAGGAATGGGTGACGTTTCGGGTCGAGACCCTTCTTCAGACTGAAGGGAGAATGGTCAACTGTATTGCGTGTCAGAATAAACCGAATGCTGTGTCGCCATGCTGTACATTCTGTGTCGTTCTATTGATAGACCAATTGGTTGTGCTATCTCCACTTAACCCCCATTCCAGTGTTAGCTACACAACAATTGATCCATTAAAGTCACTGTATGCTTGGCAGCCTTGAGAGTTCGTAGCAACCATTACGAGTCTCACAAAAGCCAAAGGCTTTACTTTGAAGCATTGGTCACGCCTCACAATTATTGAACTTTGGAGAGTGATGACCTTGACCACTGATTTCCAGACAGCTCCCTTTTATCCCATTTCCCAAGCTTTTTCATTAAAAGTTTGGAGGAGGAGAGCAAACCTGAAGCACTTGCCAAATTTAAGAGTCTAACAGACCTAAGAAACACAGCGGATTTAAAAAAAATTACATTTTTAGTCGTGAAGGTGTACCATGGAGTGAATCTTCGACAACATCCACATAATTAGGACAAATAAAACAAAGGGTTATCAATAACTACAATAACTTGACTGATATTGTGAACTACCCCATGGAATTTCACAGGAGTATTAAATTCAATTTGATTCTGTCAAGTAGGGACATAGAGAGATGGCCGAAAGCTTCATCAAAGAGGTTTTTAAGAGAACATTGTAAAAAATAAGTGGTAGGAACAGATTTTGCACGTGTATTATTGGCACGTCTTCCAAGATAGAGTGAAGACCTTTATTTTGTGTGATATCCAGGCAAATTGTACCAGACATGAGCACAGTAGGGAGTGTGAAAGGGAAAATAAAAGGACTATAGAATATAGTCTTACAGCTATAGAGAAACTGCAGATGAAAAAATGTTCAAGCACTTTAACAAGTTAGGTCGGAAGACTGGGAAGTTCATCCCTAGCTTTTGACTCCACTTTTAAGTTTGACAAGCAAGTCAACTCTGTGGTAAAAGCCAGTTTCTTCCAGCTTCGTACCATAGCTAAAATCAAACCATTCCTCCAATTTGACGACCTAGAAAAAAATCATCCACGCATTAATTTCCTCCCGCCTAGACTACTGCAACTCTCTATACACTGGGATCAACCAATCATCCCTGTCCCGCCTGCTATTGGTCCAAAATGCCGCAGCGAGACTCCTGACGGGTACCCGTAAAAGGGACCACATCACCCCGATTCTGGCCTCTCTCCACTGGCTCCCAGTACAGTACAGAATCAACTTCAAGCTCCTCCTATTCACATACAAAGCCCTAAACGGGCTTGCCTCCCCCTATATCAAAGATCTTCTCACCCACCACTCAATCTCCAGGTCCCTCAGGTCGGCCGACTTGGGGCTACTGACTATCCCGCGGTCTAGGCTTAAGCTCAGGGGTGACCGCGCTTTTGCGGTTGCAGCTCCAAGACTGTGGAACAGCATCCCTCTCCCCATCAGAACTGCCCCCTCCATCGACTCCTTTAAGTCCAGGCTCAAAACCTACTTCTATTCCCTAGCGTTTGAGGCCCTCTGAGGGGGCGCTGTGAACTGTTTATGTATGTGCTGTTAGGTTTGTGTGCTATTGTATGTTCTTTTTTAGTACCTGCACTGATGTACAGCACATAAATGTGCTATACAAATAAAATTGACTTGACTTGACTAGCATATAAGATGGAGGCAAGAGTCCAATTTCATTTTGTTCACAGAGACTTATGGTGTATTTCGGGATTTAATTGGACAATCACCTTCAGTGGCAGTGAAATTCCCCATTTACCATTTTTCAAGAGATGGCCCTCTAGTAACCAGATACCACTAGATACCACCAGACCCTAGAGAAGCAGGCCACTGATTTATCTTTCTATTGTTATCTGTTGGTTTTTTTTTCTTTGTTCGACTCATAGTGCATGTGGGTGGCTTCATTGTAGTCATGTATCCAGTGGTATCTGATTTAATTGGATCGCACTCAAACAAAAGCTTTTCACTGTATCCTGGTACATGACAAATAATAAGCAAATCGCAATACCAAACAGCTCAGTAGGATGCCACTTAGCCACTGCAATCAACACATTAGCTTCAAAGGTTCCACTTCCCACTCATTCCCCAATGAATTGCAAACTTTGAATTCAAACTTTTATCTAGTTCTCTTTAGAATTTGCTGGTTCTCTTGCCTTGTCTTAAACTCTCTCTGTCAAAGGGACAAAGATACCAAGGGTGTGCGAGACTGATAGTGAGATGATTGTATAGTGGACTGGCCTCACTAGATATCTCCATATTATTTAGTTTAGTTTAGTTTAGAGATACAGTGCAGAAATGTTATTCTATGCCAGCCAGCGCTGCCGTCGCAGCTGCGGCTTGCCTGCAGTCCGTCTGTCTTTTGTGTTTTTTGTTGTTTTTGTATGAATTGTAGTTTTAATATGGTGTAGTATTTGTATGTTATGTTGGGGGGGGGGGGAGGGGGGGGGAGGGGGTGGGGAGGGAACGGGAACTGTAAAAAAAATTCTCTCCCGAATGGAGACGCGACCTTTGTTTCTGTGTCGTGTCTCCGTTCCCGTTGCGGCCTACCACCGGCCATGCACCTGGGACCACCTGGGGCTCTGGTTCGCAGAGCCCACGGCCCGGACTCACTACCTGCGGCGCTGGCTGCCTGCGGATGCTGCGGGAGCGGCTGCGACTCGTCTCCGGAGGCTCCGGCGCGGGCCGCGTGGACGTCGGAAGCCCACAGGCCCCTGGGTGGGGGCCGACATCGGGAGCTCCGGCAGCGGCAGAGGCAGCGTGTTCGCCCGCCCCGAATCGCGGGGCTTGGGTCGGCCCGCCGCGGACCTTTCACCGTCCGGCGCGGCCTGGAATAGGCCGTGGACCTTTCACCGTCCGGCGCGGCGCTCCAATGTCGGGAGCCCCGACCGCCCCGACGTGGCAAGTTCAACAGCCTGACCTCGGGAGAAGACGGCAGGGAAGAGAAAAGACATTTTGGCCTTCCATCACAGTGAGGAGGGACTGGAGGAGACTCACTGTGATGGATGTTTCTTTTGTTTGGTGTTAGTGTATGATTGTATGTGTTATTGCATTTTTATTGATTATTTTTATTGGTCTTAGTGTTTCAACTGTGGGTAATGTTTCATTTCACTACACATTTATGTGTATGTGACAAATAAACGACTATTGACTATTGACTATTGACTAATCCCATGATTCAATCAATCCGCCAGCACTGCCGACTCACCTCATCTTCCTCTAACAGCACGAGACGAACGATGATGATGTTCACAGCATTGCCAATACTGGCATCACGAAACAACCCAGCGACCTGTAGAGAGATGTGTGAAGAGCTGGTGAGAGAACAGTGCAGCCATGTGTTATGATTGGACTCTAGCCACCGCCTACAGCACCCGTACAATTCCAAAGACAGGCAGTACCAGAAACCAATGAGAAAACAACTACCCGAGGAGGTACCAGGGTGGATGAAACAAAGGCTTGCTCACAAAGCAGGGGTGAAGGATGTCTTAAACAAAGACAGGCAGAAAAAAGGACAGGAGGTACATTCTCAAAGGAATGGCATGATCACGAACAGAGCTGGGTTGAAAATTGCCAGGTTAGGGATGTGCAAATGACCAGCATTTTGGAAGCGAAGGTACCATGGATATTTACAGGGTTATTCGTTCAGTGAGTAGTAGTCCACATCTGGAATGAGCTTTTTGCAGAGGAAGCTATAAAAGTGGATATAATTACAACTTTCAAAATACATTTAGAAAGATTTGTGGATAAGAAGGGTTGAGAGGAATATGGGCCAAATGCAGGCAAATGAAATTGGCCCAGATTGCCAACTTGGTCGGCATGGACAAGGTGGGGCAAAGGGTACATTTCTGTGCTCTGATTCTATCAGCAAAACAATTTGCAATTTAGATGTTAGCTTAAAAAGAGAAGCAGGGGGAAGTATTTTGGACTTTTGTGCCTCTTCCACCACCTGATGAAATCATGGCTGTTTCTGGGGTCAGCTCCATGCCATTTTATATCATTGTCCATAAGAACATGTTGCTCTCAAATTTACAGTACCACTCCATTTTGTGAGATAAAGTTTCCAGCACTTTGCATGACGAAAACCTTTGGATGTTCTCTGACACCAGTGATGTTCGCCATCAAACGCATCTATGTGAGGCACAGTTTCAAGAAGGCAGCATCTATCATCAAGGATCCCCACCTTTCCCTCTCCTCACTTCTACCATCGGGCAGGAGGTACAGAAGCCTGAAGTCCCACACCATTAGGTTCAGGAACAGCTACTTTCCTACAACTATCAGGTTTTTGAACCAACCTGCATGATCCTAATCCGACCTCAATAACACAACACTATGGATTACCTCTTGCACTGTCATGGAATTGTTTTTATCCAATAGTGTTTTGCTCGATCATCTTTTTCCTGCAGTCATCCTTCTTTTTACTGTCTTTCAGAATTTTGTGTGTAATTTATGAATAATTTATGTTCTTGTCTGTTATCTGAGTCTATGAGCCGATAAACAGTTGGAAAAATGTATGGATAGGAAGGATTCAGAGGAATATGGGGCCAAATTGGAACTAGACCCAGAAGGCCAACTTGTTTGTCACGGGCAAGTTGGGTCAAAGGGCCCTTTTTCATGCCGAATGACTCTTTGCTCTTTGAACTGCCATTTTTCAGAAGGAAGCTCACCATTCTCTCCTGTGGCTGACTATGTAACTCTCTCTGTGTTTGAAGGGAAAAAAACTGCAGATGCTGGTATAAATCGAAGGTAGACACAAAATACTGGAGTAACTCAGCGGGTCAGGCAGCATCTCGGGAGAGAAGGAATGGGTGACGTTTCGGGTCGCGACCCTTCTTCAGTCTAAAGGAGGGTCTCAACCCGAAATGTCACCCATTCCTTCTCTCCCGAGATGTTGCCAGACCCACTGAGTTACTCCAGCATTTTGTGTCTACCTTCTCTCTGTGTTTGGTCAGGTGTTCAATTCTAGCTTCAGACTAACCCTGTTGGGAGTGCTATTAGAAGTGCTGACTTTTGGCTGTTAAAACCAAGTCCCATCTGTTCTTTCAATTGGATGCAAGAGATGGAATGTGAATTGGAAGGGAGGTTCCTGCTCAATATTCACACTTCAGTCTACATTACCATAACAGATGATCTGGACATTTTTTACATGGCTCTTTGTGAGAGCTGGCGGTGTCAATGTGACTGCAGCAATCCCTAAAGTGATTACACTTCAGAAGAATTCATTCGGCTGCAAAGTGCCATGGAATGCCTCGCGTTTGTAAACAGCACTCAGCAAACACACAGGCTTTTTATTTCTATTTTCCGTCCCATTAAGATGTACTGACGAACAAAGCAAAAATAGCCATGTCAGTTTATTCATGCTTCTTAAAGGAATGTCATCGGAAAACTTATTCCAGCTCAGCCCAAACATTCCCTCCACGCAACACACTTCTTCTGGTGGGAAGATCTTCTCTCAATCTACCATATCAAATCCATTAATCATCTTAAGAGCAGGTCAAACGAACTGCGGCAGTTCAAGAACAGTAACTTCTCCAACCAAACAGTTTCAATACCTTTGTAAGGCACTTCACCCAGGATTGTGGAGGGTTTTGCCCCAGTCGTGATTGTTTTCTTAACACACACACACACACACCCTGCCGCACTGTGGCTCAAGGCTCCAATCCAGTGGTGTTTGGTATAGATTTGTGGTTGTAGAGATAAGGGAGTCTGGAGTCTGACACTGGAGGGGCAAACAGCAAGTCCCAGAGAGTAGCTGATAGGAAACCAGGAGCCAAGGAAGCAGCGAAGAGGGAAGCCAGCAACCCTAAGAATGGCCGAGGAGAAATTCAAGCAGAGGAGCATTTCAGATACCTTCTAAGCTAGCTTCCCATCTGGATCAGAAATTCAAATGTTCGTACGTCATAGGAGCAGAATTAGGCCACTCGGCCCATCAAGTCTACTCTACCATTCCATCATGGTTGATCTGTCTTTCCCTCTCAAACCCATTCTCCTGCCTTCTCCCCACAACTCTTGAGACCCTTACTAATCCGGAATCTGTCAATCTCTGCCTTAGAAATAACACAATGACTTGGTCTCCACGGCCAATAGATTCCACTGATTCACCATCCTTTAACTCAAGAAATTCCTCCTTATCTCCTTTCTAAAGGTACGTCCTTTTATTCTGAGGCTGTGCCCTCTGTTCCTGGACTCTCCCTCTAGTGGAAACATCCTCTCCATATCCACTCAGTCCAGGCCTTTCACTATTCAGTAAGCTTCGATGAGGTCCCCCCCCCTCCCCAATCTCCAGTGAGTACAGGCCTAATGCCACCAAACGCTCATCATGCGTTAACCCAAACATCCCTGGGTTCATTCTCATGATCCCCAGGATCATTCTTGAGGTCCTGGCTGCATTAAACATGGTCTCAGACTGCTGCTGATGGCAAGAAGAGTGGTCCTTCCAACTTTCACTGCCAATTCCTGTAGCATTGAGGAGCATCAACATCTCACAAAAATATAAGTAATTTGAAATGTTCCCCTAAAACGGAGGAAGAAATAAATGACAATCACTCACCATGTTCATAACAGTGAGGACGTAGGCCTCAATGTTTTCACTTCCGTGATGCTCCACCATTTTAGTGTCAGCCACAACCAGAGTCTCCACCCACTTCTCCTTGCTAATTGACCGTTGCTTAATCCGCCTCTTGCGCTGTTGTTTCTTTTCCCACTTTTCCCGCTTCGTTTCCACGTGCTTCAGGTTCTTCAGGGAATCTAAACCATTTCCAGGAAGGAACAGGCAGAAGGATTTGACTTTGGCACCGGGATTCATTCAGGAACACAAGAGTAGAACAACCCCTCCCAATGCCTGCTCCCCCAACTCAATGTCATAACTCAGCTGTTTCTTGGCCCCATTGCTCACCTCAGCGCCATCTATATACCAAAACTCTTGTTTGTTATCTTGTTTGTGACTGAACTTCAGCCAAAACGGTACTCTATAGCGCGACAATTTTAGGCCCACCTTACTCACCATTGTCACTTTAGTGATAATGCAAGTAGTTTTATTGAAATCGGTGTTATATTTTTTAAGTTATTCACATTTTAAAGTTTAAAAGGAGGGGAGGGGAGGAGAGGAAGGAGGAGGGAGGGGGGAGAAGGGAGAGGGGGGGGAGGACAGGGTGCTGCATCAATGCAGGAGAGGTTTGGGCCCAACGGGTCCACTTGGTCTAGTTTCCCTTAAAACCCCGACCAAAACCCATCAGATATAAGAAGATAATTGAGCTTACATCAACTGCTATTTATGGGAGGTAGTTCCACATTAGTACTACACGTTCCTGACTTGTTTTAATTTGTTCGAATGATGCAAATATCACCGCCTAGTCCAAAATAATGATCTTGCTGCATTATCTCAGAGGGCAATTAAGAATGAACTATAGGGACACAAGGTGCTAGAACCTTGAATAAACAACAAACTGCTGGAGAAACTCAACAGATCAGGTGCATCTGTGGAGGGAAATGGACAGATAACATTTTGGGTCATCTCCCATCCCTCCCTCTTCGAGGCCCACATTTTCCTTTACCCATCCTGTTCCCTTAACCCACTATCCATCCCTCCAGTTATACATTTCACTCCCTTTCTTCCTTCTTTAACAGATCCCACCATCTGTACCCTTTTGCCTTTTCCACTTATCACCCCCATCCTTTGTTGCCTAACTCCACCTCTCCTCCCAACCTGACTCATCTGCTCATCAACTCCTCACCTGAATCCACCTATCACTTCCTAGAATAGACACAAAATGCTGGAGTCACTCAGCGGGACAGACAGCATCTCTGGAGAGAAGGAATGGGTGACGTTTCGGCCAGACTTATCACGAACTAGCTTCTTCCCCAACCCTCTCTTTCACCTCTATCCACCAGCTATGTCCCTTCTGCAGCATCAGTCTGAAGAAGGGTCTCGACCCGAAATGTTGTCTGTCCATTTCCCT
Source organism: Rhinoraja longicauda (assembly GCF_053455715.1). Classification (NCBI taxonomy): domain Eukaryota; kingdom Metazoa; phylum Chordata; class Chondrichthyes; order Rajiformes; family Arhynchobatidae; genus Rhinoraja; species Rhinoraja longicauda. Next base: position 16,359,362 of record NC_135985.1, read on the forward strand.
CTTCAGATGCTGTCTGACCCACTGAGTTCCTCCAGCAGTTTGTTAAAAATGCAACCATGCTGGTTGGTGATTTGGATTCAGACCAGGGAGGGAAGGCAGATTTCCTTACACCAATCCAGTAATTTCATAATCACTATTAATAATACCAGCTCTGCATTCCAAATTTATCCACTCTTTAATTTAAATTTCTGAAAGGATTCAAACTAATTTTGCTGGATTGATAGTCATGTCTCCAAATACAAGGTTTGACAATAGACAATAGACAATAGACAATAGGTGCAGGCGTAGGCCATTCAGCCCTTTGAGCCAGCACCGCCATTCAATGCGATCATGGCTGATCACTCTCAATCAGTACCCCGTTCCTGCCTTTTCCCCATACCCCCTCACTCCGCTATCCTTAAGAGCTCTATCCAGCTCTCTCTTGAAAGCATCCAACGAACTGGCCTCCACTGCCTTCTGAGGCAGAGAATTCCACACCTTCACCACTCTCTGACTGAAAAAGTTCTTCCTCATCTCTGTTCTAAATGGCCTACCCCTTATTCTTAAACTGTGGCCCCTTGTTCTGGACTCCCCCAACATTGGGAACATGTTTCCTGCCTCTAATGTGTCCAATCCCCTAATTATCTTATATGTTTCAATAAGATCCCCCCTCATCCTTCTAAATTCCAGTGTATACAAGCCCAATCGCTCCAGCCTTTCAACATACGACAGTCCCGCCATTCCTGGAATTAACCTAGTGAACCTACGCTGCACGCCCTCCATAGCAAGAATATCTTCCTCAAATTTGGAGACCAAAACTGCACACAGTACTCCAGGTGCGGTCTCACCAGGGCCCGGTACAACTGTAGAAGGACCTCTTTGCTCCTATACTCAACTCCTCTTGTTATGAAGGCCAACATTCCATTGGCTTTCTTCACTGCCTGCTGTACCTGCATGCTTCCTTTCATTGACTGATGCACTAGGACACCCAGATCTCGTTGAACTCCCCCTCCTCCTAACTTGACACCATTCAGATAATAATCTGCCTTTCTATTCTTACTTCCAAAGTGAATAACCTCACATTTATCTACATTAAACTGCATCTGCCATGTATCCGCCCACTCACACAACCTGTCCAAGTCACCCTGCAGCCTTATTGCATCTTCCTCACAATTCACACTACCCCCCAGCTTAGTATCCATTGTGTTACTTGGATCAACTGCAATTGGATCAACCGCAGTTGCTTCTTTACTAATTCCCAACAGCCGTAGTGAAATCACCCCTTAACTTCCTACATTCTGGGAATCACAGTTTATGTAATGAGACTGAAGAGAGAAAGCCGGGATTCTGGGAACCTTCATCAAAATAGTTAAAATAAAATCTTATATCAGTTCCCATTTCCCAAATATAAACATGTTATTCTATAATTAACTCACATCTTCAACACCACTGGCAGAGGGATTTAATTACAGTGTGACAAATAACATGCACATATAAATCCCTTTCTAAATGTGCACCATGGATGTTAATAGTGAGTAGAATGGAGGTTTCCCTTCTAGGGAGAGAGAACAGATCTGGAAGCCAAACATGGGAGGATCTTGTTTGTCAGATGCCTTATGCTATCTCAGTTGGGTTCATGGATCACATGTTTACTAACTTCAATTTCTCAACAATTTTCTTCAAAAACGTTTTCACAGCTGAATTTTCATGAGTCTAGTTCACGTTAGTCTACTTGATTTAATATGAACAGAAAGTTAGATTACCAAAAAACCTAGAATTTAAACAATTGTGGATTTTTTTATAATCATGAAACCAATAAAGGAATGAAATGGACGAGATTATTAGAGAGAGAGAGAGAAAGAGAGAGAGAGAGAGAGGAGAGAGAGAGATAGAGAGAGAAAGAGGGGGAGAGGGAGAGGGAGGGAGAGAGAGGGAGAGAGGGAGAGAGGGAGAGAGAGAGAGAGAGAGAGAGAGAGAGAGAGAGAGAGAGAGAGAGAGAGAGAGAGAGAGAGAGAGAGAAAGAGAGGGAGAGAGGGAGAGAGAGAGAGAGAGAGAGAGAGAGAGAGAGAGAGAGAGAGAGAGAGAGAGAGAGAGAGAGAGAGAGAGAAAAGTGGAGAGTAAAAAGGTGAGTAGAGGGAGAAGGGAAAGGAAAGAAGGGGAGGAGAAAAGAGAGGAGAAGGAGATGGAAAAGAATGATACTAAGAGACAGAGGGATAAATAAACATAAAAGACAAATAAGAACAATGAACTGTTCTGAAGTCAAACAAATATTTCAATTTCTAAACAAACAAAAGTAATTCTGTTCCGTCTAAGGCTCTGAACCTTGTTGATCCGGTGAAGAGTTGTAGCAGTCTGGTACACTTCCACCTGTGGATCATTGTGTCCAGTCACGGGCTCAGAATAAGGAAGTGTTCACTCAGTACTGAGGCAAGGAGAGGTTTCTTTTAGCAGAGTGTGTGAATCTTTGGATGCTGAGCTGTGCATTTACAGTCACAGGGTATTTCCAGGGCTAAGATCACTAGATTCTTGGGCATTAAGGGGACCAGGCAGGAAAATGGACACAAACTCACGATCTTACAGAATGGTTGGCCAGGAGTGAGCAGCTTAAAGGCCTACTCCTGTCTCAGGTTAGAGTCAGAGAGACATACAGCACGGAAACCGGCCCTTCAGCCCAACTTGCCCATGCTGGCCCATCTACACTAACCTGTGTTTGGCTCATATCCCTCTAAACTTTTCCTGCCCACGTACCTGTGCAAATGTCTTCTCAAGGTTCTTGTGACAGAGACTCATTTTTCACAGATTGCCTGTAGTGATGGACGGCCTGATGGCCTCACCTGACTGCTGTAAACCTGGGATGCAATCAGACCTGCTGCTTTCTTTACCTGGTGAAAGTGACCCCCTAGTGGTGACGGTGACACCTAGTGACAGTCACCATTACTGCAGTGATCAACACTCCGCTGCATTGAGAAACAAATCCAGAAAATGTTGGCACAACCCAGCGGGTCAGGCAGTCTCACCCGCAGTCTCCAGTTCTGTTTCAGATTTCCGGCATCTGCAGCTTTTTAATTCTGATTTCTCACAGACAGATCGTTCAGATTTAACACAGTGGGCACTTTCTATGCCACTCACTGCTTTTCTGTTTTCTACTGCACAACTGCCAACAGCTGGGCTACCTCGGGCAGGTTCCGCTCGCGTGGGCACTGGTTGCAAAAGGGTTATTTGGATTTTTATGTGGGCAAGTTTGGTGAGATGATCCTTGCCCAAGTTGTCGAGCTGTGACTTGAAGAGTGGACATCTGGTGGACGCTGATGGTGGGAATGGTGGGGTTGGAGAGTTGGATTGAAGTGAGGGGTAAGTTGTGAATAGATGACAGAAGATTGGCCCAATGCATTTGCCGCTTTAAATCAGCACGTACAATATGTGTCTCTTTGAAGCAAGACATTACTGTTGGGAGAATATTGCTCTGTTATATTCCACTTCACTGCTAATGTGCAATTCCACCCACTGTGCTCCATCTGCGTTGTTCCAGAGAATCTCTGCCGCCCAAGGTTGCTCCCCCTTCCTGCGGCTTTGTGTGCAGTTTATCTCACCGCTCGTGTGTCTGAGCGCAACTGAGAAACAGCCCAGGAGACTTCACTGTGCCTGTGAGAGATGGACAAAAGGGGGGGAGGGGCAGGGAGGGAGGGAGAGAGAGGGAGGGAGGGGGAGGGAGGGAGGGGAAGTGGGAGAGGGAGGGAGGGGGAGAGAGAGGGGGAGGGAGAGGGAAAGGGAGAGGGAGAGGGAGAGGGAGAGGGAGGGGGAGAGGGAGAGGGAGAGGGAGAGGGAGGGGGAGAGGGAGGGGGGAGAGGGAGAGGGAGAGGGAGAGAGGGAGAGGGAGAGGGAGAGGGAGAGGGAGAGGGAGAGGGAGAGGGAGAGGGAGAGGGAGAGGGAGAGGGAGAGGGAGAGGGAGAGGGAGAGGGAGAGGGAGAGGGAGAGGGAGAGGGAGAGGGAGAGAGAAAGAACGATAGGGGGAAAGAAGGAGAGGGAGAAACAGAGGGAGAGAGACTGTGAATGTGTGTGAGAGAGAGAGAGAGAGAGAAATGCAGAATAATTGGCAGATTGTGACCTCGGTGGGAGAGCATTGGAAAACTGAAGATAAGAGTTAAGCAAGGGGCCCAGAGGTGCAGATTTGAGTCTTGGAAATCATCCAGATTAGGTCCCAGGCAACACTGTGGCAATGATGAATGAATGAACGTGGGTGTTATCTGATGTGGTGTCTGCCCATATCAGGTTGTGTTGCGAGTCCCTGTGCTTACAGCTCGTGGCTTCCCCCTCTCCACCCCCACCCCCACCTTCGATCGAGACCGTATCATCTGTAGCACAGGCACAATGAACCAATGCAGCTCGAGCTGCAGCAACTGAGCCAACGACTCTTCCTTAACCCCTTCTGTATTCAGTTCCACATTCTGCAGGCTCAGCATTTGCATCAATAACTGCAGTTGAGTTATTGATGCTAATACTGTTAAATTAGGGAGGAGTGGATGAGGGGCAAGGTGAAGATGGGGAGGATGATCAGACGGATTGACCTGGTCATTGGACTGTGATTCCACATCCCTCCTCTCTCCCCCTCCCCCACACATAACTGCAAGTCTCCAATACCAAGCAAAGGGCAGCGTGAAGCACGATAGTGATGCCCCCCATTGTTAAATAGCCAAGCATAAACGCCAGCTAAATTCACACATTGCCCCAGTCGCATCCACAAGATCTGTGGCCTGCTGGACGGTGGGGTGAGATGGGGCATTGTTTTCCAACCAGCACAGGCTCGATGGGCAGAGTGGTCTCCTTCTCCAGATGAAAATATTCTATGAATCTACTGTACCCCGGTGGCTGGTACAGAAGGCACCAATAATGCGCACAAATGCGCCCTGGCAATTATCAGCTTCTTCACAGACAGCGAACAAATCTGGAAACAGAGATTGATTTGTATTTCTATTTTGCCTGTGGCCACAGAATACCCTAAAGAGCAGTCACTGCCACAAAGTAGGGAACACAACAGGAAATGTATGCACAGCAAGCTCCCATGCACAACGTAACAATGACCAGGTCAATCCGTTTTGTGGTGTTAATTAAAGGATCAATATTCACCACTTTGCCAGGAATACCTTGGGAAAAGTGCCGTGGGATCTTGTACATCCCTGTGAAAGGACAGGAAGGGTCAACTGTTTATACTCTATCGTTTTATATACAAAGACAGCGTCTCTAACAACATTGCATCCCCTCCAGTCTGGCCTGGATTTTCCGAGAGAGGGATTTGAACCAACAAACAGCTGCTACAGATGGTGGTGAGGAAGGCATACAGCGCGAGGAATTGAGTACAAGGGTTGGGATGTCATGTTACAATTGTACAAAACATTGGTAAGGCCTCATTTGGAGCATTGTGTGCAGTTCTGGTCACCACTGTAGGAAGGATGATTAAACTGGGGGGGGGGGGGGGGGGGTGGTGAAGAAAAGATTCACAAAGGTGCTGCCTGGATTGGAGGGGTCGGGTTGTCAGGAGAGATCGGTTCGGCTGGGTCTATTTGCCCAGAGGCTGAAAGAATCTGAAGGATGACATGTGAGAGGTATATAAAATGATGAGAGGCAAATATAAAATAGTGAGAGGCATAGAAAGGGGAGACAGCCAGAGGATTTCCCATGGCTGGAGAATCTAAAACTAGAGGACATAGGTTTAAGGTGAGAGAGAGAGAGGAGCTTTAAAAAGGATCTGAGGGGTAAATGTTTGGTTAGTATCAGGAATGATCTGCCAGAGGAGGTGGAGCTAGGAACAATAACAAGATTTTCGAGGCATCTTGACAGGGACTTGAATGAACAAGGCATGAAGGAATACGAAATTAATGCAAGCAAATGGGATGGGTACAGATGGGCATGATGGTTGACGGCAGCGATGAAGAGGTGGGATCTCGCGGACAGTGCCTTCTGCCAGTGTGGGGACCCAACACAGACAGTGAAGCACATAATCGCCAGTTGCCCCCAAATACCGGCCACCGAATGGTGAAGGAGGTCTGGTTGACCTGGACGATGACACGTTGGCCTGGCTCGTCTCAACGGAGCTGCAGGTCTAAAAGACATACGACAGAAGAAGAAGGCATGATGGTTGGCATGGGTGCGTTGGGCCAAAGGGCCTGTTTCTATGCTGTACACCTGTACGACTGTATTGCCCACTGATACGGACTGATGACTGCAAGGCAAAGGAGTGGCACTACAGTGAAACATGAGCTGGCCCAGGTCACAGTATGTCAGCTGTGCGTCTCCACACTCCTGCTACCTTTCAACACAAATTGACTTTCATGCCCAGAAGCAACTTTCCTAATGAGCCAGTAAGATTGGGTTGAGCTAACCCAGATTAGGATGTCAGAATGTGTCGGAAGGAACTGCAAACCGAAGATTGACACAAAATGCTGGAGTAACTCAACGGGACAGGCAGCATCTCTGGAGAGAAGGGAATGGGTGACGTTTCGGGTCGAGACCCTTCTTCAAACTGAGAGACAGAGCTCTAGTCTGAAGAAGGGTCTCGACCCGTCACGTCACCCATTTCGGCAGGTGCTGCCTGTCCTGCTGAGTTACTCCAGCATGTCTATTTTAGGATGTCAGAATCCGTGCCCAGCATTTATTAAAACCCAGCATTGTGAAATGTTCAGTAAAGTTTGAGGGGAGGCAGAATCTGTGGGGTATTTGCACCAGGTTAGATGTCCAGGAGAGCTGTTATAGTTTATTGGGAACAGCAAAAGGCCGTTCAGCCCCTCAGCCTGTTCCCACCTTCAATTAGACAATGGTTGACCCCTATTTACATCAGGGATTAGACTGCATGGTTTTGTGAAGGGTCATAAATTGAACCCTGTTACAACAAACAGTTTAATGCTTCAGTCCAAGAGCTGGTGGGATATCCAGTTTCCAGTATTTCCAGTTAAGGCAGAACATGCTGTAAATATTAAAAGGTAGGAATAAAATATATCGTGAGGATATGGCTGAGAGTATTTTAAGATGAAAGTCACACAGACGTCTGGGGAGAAAGCAGGGTTTTTTAAATGCCTGTGTATGGATCCCTCTTCTTTGCCTAAGAGTATACGAAGCAGAAAGAGCACCATAGAAGCAACTTCTTGGTGAAAGCAGTTCTGAGGAAGAAGCTGGCAGCAACTCTGCCCAAATGTCAAGAAATAACGGTTGGCCAATCTTGTAGGGGGACCCAACTAGTGAAGGATATCATGGTCATTGCTAAACCTGTGGGCTCAGAGATAAGAGGTGTGAGTGTGTACCCTGGTGAGGGGATAGGCCCGGAGTAGACCTCCTGAAGAAATCAGTAATGGAGGAGTGGGGCAGCAACTCATCACTCTTTGGCTGGTGGCCAATGAAGGTTCACACCGATTACTCTCCAGTGCAGAAAGGTTTGAAGGTTAATTGGCTTCTGTAAATTATAAATTGTCCCTAGTGTGTGTAGGATAGTGCTAGTGTACTGGGTTCGGACTCGGTGGACTCGGTGTGCCGAAGGGCCTGTTTCCACATAGTATCTCTAAAGTCTAAAGAATGAGAAGGCCTCTGCTCACAACCAGTGAACCAGTGTAACCCTGTACTTATAGCTCAGTGAGTAACCCTCTCTTCCCCAACTCGGAAGATTATGGGTTCGAATCTCCATTCATTTTCCTGTTTATGTGGCTGTCTAACCACCTCTTAAATACTGGAGATAGACACAAAATGCTGCAGTAACTCGGAACAGGCAGCATCTCTGGAGAGAAGGAATGGGTGACGTTTGGGGTCGAGACCCTTCTTCTTAAATATCGGTATAGTATCTGCTTCCACCCCCTCCCCCGGCAGCATGTCCGACACCTACCACTTGAAAAGAAAATATAGACAAAAGAACTTTGGAGTTGCTAAACGTAGAGCAGGGAGATATGTTCAGCAGGTCAGGCTGGGCATGTTCTTCATTCCAACCGACAAAAAATAAAAGGAACAAAACAAACAAGTTGGCCTAATATCACAAGTGTAGATGCAACAGGAATCTGCAGGTGGTGAAATCCTAAGCAAAAAACAAAGTGCTGGAGGATGCTTCAGATTGAAGAAGGGTCCTCAGCCAAAACATCATCTGCCCATTCCCTCCACAGATGCAGGCTGGCCCGTTGAGATCCTCCGCACTTTGTTTGTTAATATCACAGGTGGACGACTGGTGCCGAGAAATCATGTTACCTGAGGCTGTAGAGTTTTGCAACTCCTCACTCTCTAAATGCTGCCATTCACTCATCGACTAGACAACCAGGTTGGCACGGTGGCGCAGCGGTAGAGTTGCTGCCTTGCAGCGCTTGCAGCACCAGAGACCCAGATTCGATCCTGACTACGGGTGCTGTCTGTACGGAGTTTGTACATTCTCCCCGTAACCTGCGTGGATTTCCTCTGAGATCTACGGTTTCCTCCCACATTCTAAAGACGTACAGGTTTGTAGGTTAATTGGCTTTTGTATAAGTGTAAAATTGACCTTAGTGTGTATTGGGTAGTGCGGGGATTGCTGGTCGGTGCGGACTCGGTGGACAGTTTACATGCAGTATCTCTAAACTAAAATTAAACTAAACCTGGTTTACTGTTTTACCGTGTCAAAAACATCCCCCCTCTAACCTCTCACCTCCCTGCAGTTTAATCAGCTTCTTTCATTTCCTTCCCAGTTCTGCCGACCTGAAATATGAGCTCCGTTTCTCGTCCTACAGCTGCTGTTTGACCTGCTGATTATTTCCAGCATTTTCCGTTTTTACTTTCGATTTCAACCGAGGCACAGATCTGGTACACGAGGAATTACAGATGCTGGAATCTTGAGCAAAACGCAACGTGCCGAAGGAACTCAGCGGGTCAGGCAGCATCTGTGGAGGGAATGGACAGGCAACGTCTCGGGTCAGGGCCCTTCTTCAGACTGACCAGGAAAGACAGGAACATAAGGTGAGTGGATAAGAGTCTTTTTTCCAAAGGTGACACTGTCAAATACTACAGTGCATTGGTTTAAGGTGATTGAAAGAAAGGTTAAAGAAGATTTGTGTGGCCTGACCTGCTGAGCATTTACAGCCTTTTCTGTTTCTATATTAGATTTCCAGCATTTGCAGATTTTAAGATTTTCGGAGTACAGAGTTAATTCTTCAGTTAGATGACATTTTGTCATCCACAGTCCATAAAGTACAGTCCATATAGTACAGTCCATATAGTACAGTGACTACAAGTCAGAAGAAACATCTAGTTATGTTCCAAACTTGTGAAGAAAGTTGTATAAACACAACTTTCCATTTTTTGATATCATGTGACCAACTAGCATTGGACATCACTGTTATTATTACACGCAAGGCATGTTACTGACATAATTCCCAAAATATGTTCCAATGGCAGAAGGTTTTGGCATGGTCGCAATGGCTTTTGTGTTCAAATGTCCCACACATGTGGACATGATGGTAATCATTACAAGAGCATTTATTTTGTAATACGATTGAGGGAACTGCCCAGAGGCATGCCAAAAGAACTTTACTGCTGGCATCGCTGCTGAATTCTCTCAAGGACAGCACAGTCTTTGCAGCCTCTCTCTCCACGGCCCTTGGGAACGCTGGGTTATTCAGCCCCTCCAATCTATTCTGCTGAGCTGGTGGTTGGTCTACGTTCTGGTTTATAACACTTATTTCCCTTGTCTAATAAATATCAATTTCAGTTCTAATATTTATGACCTCGGAAAAACATGGCTTTTGGGAGAGGGAGTTCCGATTTCACGGCGTGAGGAAGCACACACAGATGGAGCGTCTTTTATTATAGATGGTCATTGTTGTCTCTCTCAACCCCACCCAGGGACTGCAAGATCTACCCTCATAGGAAGTGATTCCATTTTCCAGTGCTTCCTGTCACACGAACTGCAGGAGGCCACACTGTGCCTGAAACTGTTTCCGCCGCCCAGTGTTTGATCTGTATAGGTGCGGGTACCTATCCCTCGATATACTCGCCCATCCTTTACATTGATCACAACCCTGCGGTCAGGGTGGTGAAGGCATTGAGCGGGGCGCACCAGGAAGTATACCCAGAGATGGCCAATTGAGCGACAAAGCGAACATGACGATACAGCTACACGCCTCTGCCCTGTCTGCAGGGCAACCCCGAGCATCCCGTCTCCTCTCACGTAAATTTTCCATCCCAGTCCCGCTCCGACTAGCCTCAGGAATCAACGAACAATTCAACAGTTACAGATAACCAACCTTTCCATTTACAAAAGAACTGGCTAGTTTTGAAAAAGTTCATCAACTTAGAATATCAACATTTTTTTTCTCCATCTGCAGATGCCGCTGTGTATGTTCAGAACACTCCTTTATTTCAGGTTTGCAGCAAAGTCTGTGCACCGCTCAGTTCCAGCACCTTTCCTCTCTCCTCTGTGTGGACTAGTTGCAGATAAGGAGCCTTCACTGCCCTCTTATCACAGGCATCCCCTTGCTTCTCCCTGCCTCTCAGGCAACTAAAACATGTTGCTTTTCTAACATTTTCCTGACCTGGTGAAAGGTAGGTCGTGATACTCGCACTCTGCTGCTCTCTCCACTGGTTCCACCTGATAGGATAGAGTTGGGTGGAGATAATATCAAACTCTGAAGAGTAGGGCAGGCTCAAGTGGCTGGATAACCTCAGATCCTCAGTAGCGACGGGAGACCTTCTAAAGGATTCCAGGGAATAAGGGACTTCAGAGAAGGGGACTTGGCTGAAGAAACTAAGTTGTTCTCTTTGGAACAGAGTGGTTTATGAGGAGATCGGATGGAGGGATTTAAAATCATGATGGGGATAGACAGAGCAGAGAGAAACTGTCCTCAATGGTGGAGAGGTAAGAACAGGAGGTAATAAAAATGAAAGTGATTGGCAAAAAGAATCACGAGTAACATGGGGAAAATGTTGTTTCACAGCAAGTGGTTGGAATCTGATCAGGGGAAGAAGATGCGATCGTCATGTTCAAAGAGAAGTTGAATAGGTTCCTGAATGTAAAGACTTTTCAAGATTGTAGAGAGAGGTTGGGACTGTGGTATGTGGTGGATGGCTCTTGCACAGAGCCAGTAAAGACACAAAGGGCCAAATGTCCTCCTTCCTTGCTTTAACCATTCTGTGATTCCTCTTTGGAGATGCCATCGTTTTGCTGAGACCCCCATCTGCTTTCACAAGTGGGCACTTCAGATCCCACTACTTCAAGAGCCCGCCCTGGTGTCCTGACCAATCAACATCACAGAGCCAGCCAGTTTGCCCAGGCCTGGATGATGGTTGCCGAGACATGAGCGTTCAGCAAAATCGATTCCGCGGCTGAGAAGCTCCGTGAGGCATGAAACACGAGACACCGGGCATTTACAGGAGCAAAGCCTCTCCTTTCCTATGCAGCACACTAACAAAATTAGGTTATGAATGGGCATGAATGTCATAGGAAAACAGAAGCATAGGGTTAGACTGGATGGTTGGAAGAAGGATGTGGGCAAGAGCAGTGGGGAGGGGTGATGGACAGATGAGCAAGATCGTTAGTTGAAGAACAACAGCACGAGGTATTGTGAAGCCTACTTCGGCACGTGTGGCCAAGTGTGTGAATTAACAATCTGGAAGTTGTCCAGACAAACATTGTCTACTGGACGTATCTACACAACACGTCCAGGCTTCTTTGTCTATAGCATATCGCACTCACTTTGTTGTTTATGGGATTGTTTCCTATATGAAGTGAATGTGCTTCATTGATCCTCGCTTCCATCCTCACTTTCTTTCTCTCTCTGTCCCTCTATTAGAATTCTTTCCATCTCTATTTATTTTTCTTCCACTTTTTCCTTCTCTCTTTTTTCTTTTTTCTTTTTTCTTTTTTCTTTTTTCTTTTTTCTTTTTTCTTTTTTCTTTTTTCTTCTCTCTCTCTCTCTCTCTCTCTCTCTCTCTCTCTCTCTCTCTCTCTCTCTCTCTCTCTCTCTCTCTCTCTCTCTCCCCCTCTCCCTCTCCCCCTCTCCCCCCTCTCCCCCTCTCCCCCTCTCCCCCTCTCTCCCTCTCTACCTCTCTCCCTCTCTACCTCTCTCCCTCTCTACCTCTCTCTCTCTACAAAGAACTTGTCATTGAGCCAACGGAAGAAAAGCTAAGAGATCAGCTACTGGCGAGCAGGACTGGAAACTGGTGATTGGACAGGGCTTTGTTTTCTCAGCTTACGGTAGCTGTGAGTAAATGCTTCCCTCACTGGGCATGCCGCCCGAGGGGATTCTCCATCCTTGACCACTGGCAGCTGACATTCGTGATGTTTGTGAAGAAACAAGCACTGACATTTTCCACTGAGTTCAACTCATATCAAGTACCTGACGCACAGAAGGGGGAAGAACATAATAAACAATGAGCAGGGTGGAGCTGAGGTTGCCTGCTTGGGCTGGATATACCTGGAAGGTTTACTACCGTAAAGCCCTCCAGTCATAAGTCTCCAGCCCTGCCCACCAGTAGCTGATCTCTTGGCTTTTCTAGACTAAAAATATAGTTATTGCTGGGTTGAAATGTTCTACCCTACCACAAGGTCTTCACCTGCTGTCAAGCACAATGGAATCTTCAAAACAATTTGTGAGAAATGCTCTGGTAATCCATGTTTTTCTGCCCTCTGTACTCTCTGCTCTGTACCTGTGCTCCCTCCATTGCTTTGTCCCAAATATATCTGTATATGGCTTCTTCCCATGTAAACTGGAAAGTAAACAGGGTCTTCTCAATTCACTTGCCTGATTCCCGATTTCAAACACTATTCGACCCCAACTCTTGTACACCCGTAGAATAATGTTTAGAGAGACAGCTTACAAACAGGCCCTTTGGCCCACCGTCCATCAATCACCTGTTCTCGCTAGTTCCATGTTATCCTGCTTTCCCGCCCATTCCCGACACACTCAGGGCAATTTTGCAGAAGCCAATTGACATACAAACCCGCACGTCTTTGGGATGTGGAAGGAAAACCAGACCACCCGGAGGAAACCCACGGGGTCACAGGGAGAATGCGCAAACTCATCACAGACAGCACCCTGGGTCAGGATCGAACCCGGTTCTCTGATGCTGTTGGGAAGCAGCTACACCACTGTGGCACCAATTATTTAATGCAATAAATAAATATATTTAAGAAAAATGCTTATAGCCCATCATCTTCCCCCGGAGTTGGTTCAAGGGGAACCCTTAATCTCGAGCATGGCAGAGAGGGTGGGCAACTTACCATCCCATCTGAAGCAGTAGGTTTGGTTCACCATCAATTAACTACCAGCTCCTTCAGTTCTTCCAAGCAAGTTCCGTAACCAAAAGCAAAACACTCAGAACTCGTGGAACAATCGCTAAAATTAAAACCACGGATAACCAATGCGTTTGTTTACTAACGTTAAACTGAGCGCCCATCTTCACACGCCAGCAAGCATGAATGATCATTACTTTGGCTAGGAGCAGGGGCACTAGCTTAATATCTATTCCTTCACCCAATCTCCCTCAAAACAAAATAGTTCAGAATTTTGCTGAACGTGGGAAATTTCTGCGCAGCATTTCCTACGCTAGAACAGTGACCATTCTTCAAAGATGTTTCATTAGCTAAAGGGGACTCAGGAATGTTACAATATCATGAAGGTACTATAGAAATGCAGCCCGACCTTTTTGTAATAGCTCCTACACTTTTGTGTTAAAACCTGCATCAGAGACTGTTTGCGTAACTAAACCTTCCTGCATGACCAAAGACACAACCTTTGACTCATCGGTAAGCGGGCAGGAAATTCACAGGCTGTCTGAATTTCTGCCTTATGTTACACCTCTATCTTTTGGAGATTTCCTCCTGGAAGCTTTGCCAGATCCCTCTGCAGGAAGAGGATGCTACACAACAATGGTGAACTTGGCTTCGAAGGCGTCCCCCTATGCAGCAGTTGGAGCTCACAGGAAGAAACATCACGTCAGTTTGATGGGGGACTGCTGGAATATTCAACCATTCCATTGCTGCTTCTAACCTTGGCTCTTCCAGTGAACCTCTGGCTGCTCTCCCTCATTCTCATCTCCATAAAACTGAACTTGTTCAAATCCTTGCAGCCTACCTCACTCAGCCCGTTGATCCATCCTGGGTGGCAGGGGTTATGGGGAGAAGGCAGGAGAACGGGGTTAGGAGGGAGAGACAGCTCAGCCATGAATGAATGACAGAGTAGACTTGATGGGCTGAATGGTCTAATTCAGCTCCTATCCCTTATGATCCCACCTCAGCTCACTGACTACTTCTCACACCGACTCACTTCTCAGCAAGAGAATAAAATCTCTTGACAGCGGTAGCGTAATCTGATTTAAGTTCAAGTAACTGATTTTATGACCATCAATTTCCCACTTTGTCATCAGGTCCTATCCGATGCTCTAATGTTCGTCAGGTAAGAAATTCGCTCTTATTTGTGATTGAAGATGCACCAATGTAGATGATTCTTGCCTTCCCTCTGAAATGGTCTGTCCAGCCATTGAATTCAAGGGCAATTAGGTTGCTGGCTTCGTCAGGAACCACCACATCCCACGAACAAATTCAATAACTGGACAAGTGACAACAGAAGCAAAGGTATGGGGGAACAATGCACTAATAAAAGACAAGGCATTCTCTGCTGGTTCATCAAGAATTAGGCAAAGGTCACTGGCCACTTTGCCCAACACTGGTTCATGCCACCATTTTTGCTCCACACAACCCCTTACAATCCATAAAGCATAGAATCATATAATACAGATATTGGCCCTTACAGCCTGTCCTACCCACGACAATTGTGATGCCTGTCCAATCTTATCCCATTTGCCAGCGTTACTCCTGTACCTATCTGTGCCTTTCCTATCCAGTAATCCTACCTGCCTTCGTTATTTGCTCTGGCAGCACATTCCAGATATTCACCTCCCTCTGTGAAAAAAACGTACCCCTCACATTCCCTTTAAAATGTCTTCCCTCTCACCTTAAATCGGTGCCCCCTAATTCTAGACACTCCTGCCTTGTGAAAAAAGACTGACATCTACACCCCTCATCATTTTATAAAACTCGATTAAGTCTCTCCTCAACCTCCTACATTTCAATAAGAATAAAGGCAGCCCATCCAATCTCTCCTGATACCTACAGCCCCCATTCCAGGTAACCCCCTGGAGAATCTCATCTGGATTCTCTCTGTTGCTACCACATCCTTCCTGTGGTGTGACAACTGAAACATAGAAACATAGAAAATAGGTGCAGGAGTAGGCCATTCGGCCCTTCAAGCCTGCACCGCCATTCAATATGATTATGGCTGATCATCCAACTCAGTATCCCGTACCTGCCTTCTCTCCATACCCCCTGATCCCTTTAGCCACAAGGGCCACATCTAACTCCCTCTTAAATATAGCCAATGAACTGGCCTCAACTACCTTCTGTGGCAGAGAATTCCACAGATTCACCACTCTCTGTGTGAAAAAAAACTTTCTCATCTCGCTCCTAAAAGACTTCCCCCTTATCCTTAAACTGTGACCCCTGGTTCTGGACTTCCCCAACATCGGGAACAATCTTCCTGCATCTAGCCTGTCCGACCCCTTAAGAATTTTGTAAGTTTCTATAACATCTCCCCTCAATCTTCTAAATTCCAGCGAGTACAAGCCGAAAGGCAGATACTTTTACGGTCCACTCTCAAACTCGATTCTGCTTGGCAATAATAGAGTTAAGAAATAACATTAGATCCGAAGATCTATTCTGGGTGTAGTCCTGTCCATGGAAAATTGGAACAGCTGCCTCTTGGCTGAGCTCATTCCAGCCTTCGGTCTTTGCATCTTCTGGAGAATAATATACAATTACTCCTCTCAAGGACTTCTTTATAAATTCAATAATGGAGCTTATATTTTATAAAGGAACCAATTTCTCCCCATGTCTTTTCAAAAATAAAGATATTTCAAAGAATGCCTCCACTTTCTGAAGTCACCAACTTCCATGCGAGGAACTTGCTCTGTATTTGTGAAATTACGAAATGAGAAAAAAGTCTGAAAAATAATGAAAGAGAAAGGAGTACTGACAGATTATTGCAGTTTGTCAAATAGGGGAATGAATATGAACCTTGTTAAAGTCTCAGTCACTCTGTTGTAGCAAAGATACCATTAAGCTGGAAACAGTGCAGAGATGATTTACGAGGATATTGCCATGATCTGAGCTATAAGGAGAGCTCGGGCAGGCTAGGACTTTATTCCTCGAAGTACAACAGACCGAGTGATGATCTTATGGACGCATATAAAATCATAAAGGCAATCTCCCCTGACCTACGCCAGATTCTCTCTGAATCTAGATTTTTAGATTTAGAGATACAGCGCGGAAACAGGCCCTTCGGCCCACCAAGTCCGCGCCGCCCAGCGATCCCCGCACACTAACACTATCCTACACACACTAGGGACAATTTTTACATTTACCCAGTCAATTAACCTACAAACCTGTACGTCTTTGGAGTGTGGGAGGAAACCGAAGATCTCAGAGAAAACCCACGCAGGTCACGGGGAGAACGTACAAACTCCGTACAGACGGCGCCCGTAGTCAGGATCGAACCTGAGTCTCCGGCGCTGCATTCGCTGTAAGGCAGCAACTCTACCGCTGCGCCACCGTGCCGGCCTCCACTCTATTGCCCACTCCCCAGCCATGACACGCTGACCTTTTCCCTCAGCCCCAGACCCTCACAGGCCAACTCAGATAACCAATCAACAGAGTAAGTATCTCTTCTGGTGATGTGTCCAGACAATGGACACATAATTATAATTAGAAATCTTTTACATGAAGGTGCAGAAATCCAAAACAACGCCCTCCAAAATATTTAAAGGTAAGATTCAATTGAAAATTTCCAAACAGAGATTGATCAAGGGTATTCGGGGCAAGGCACGTTGATGTAGCTAACAGACAGGTCGGGCATGATCTCACTGAAAACAGAACAATCCCCTTCTGTTCCTAATTGCAAGGCAATAGGCATGTTTGAAGAGACTGTACACCTGTTTTTACTGCAACTAATATTTTCATCACAATGAAATGAGACACTACTCCCATTCATCAAACGGTGCAATCTTCCTAAGTATGTTGAATCCTACAGTAACATTTCGCTGGATCTCACATAAAAGAATGCACTGAATTAAATAAGAGTCGAGCGCTGGCATGCAAGGATAGAGAAAAAAGGACACTGTTGAAATAAAATTGCATACAGTTTCGGTCTCCTAATCTGAGGAAAGACATTCTTGTCATAGAGGGAGTACAGAGAAGGTTCACCAGATTGATTCCTGGGATGGCAGGACTTTCATATGAAGAAAGACTGGATAGACTCGGCTTATACTCGCTGGAATTTAGAAGATTGAGGGGGGATCTTATAGAAACTTACAAAATTCTTAAGGGGTTGGACAGGCTAGATGCAGGAAGATTTTTCCCGATGTTGGGGAAGTCCAGAACAAGGGGTCACAGTTTAAAGATAAGGGGGAAGTCTTTGAGGACCGAGATGAGAACGTTTTTTTTCACACAGAGTGGTGAATCTGTGGAATTCTCTGCCACAGAGGGTAGTTGAGACCAGTTCATTGGCTATATTTAAGAAGGCGTTTGATGTGGCCCTTGTGGCTAAAGGGATCAGGGGGTATGGAGAGAAGGGAGGTACGGGATACTGAGTTGGATGATCAGCCATGATCATATTGAATGGCGGTGCAGGCTCGAAGGGCCGAATGGCCTACTCCTGCACCTATTTTCTATGTTTCTATGTTTCTAAAAAGGAAATACGGTTTTCAGGGGCTGGAAAAATGTGCGTGGGGAGAGTCACAGGGTCAGAGGATCAGTGAATGGATGAGAGTCAGAGGGGGTTTGAGAGAGGGTTAATGAGAGATTCAACTGGGAAGCCGACATTTTAGTAAAGTAAGAAAGTGTCAAGTCGGAAGATCAGTGACCACAGCATTACAGAACCGGAGGGGAGAGGAGGTGAACATTGTTGGGCAATGAGCTGTTCTGGTCTGGGATGTGGTGCCTGATAGGACAGTGGACGCAGGTTGAACAAGGACTGTTGAAAGGAGTGCTGGAGTAACACAGCGGGTCAGGCAGCATCTCTGGAGAACATGGAGAGGTGCCGTTTCGGGTTGGGACCCTTCCTCGGACTGGTTAAAATGTCTCGACTGTTCAAAGGAATGGTGTAAATATTTTAAAGGGAAGCAAGGCAGAAGACAAATGGAGTGAGTCTAGCTGGAGAGCTCACTTACATAGACAACAGAGGCCTGATGGGGTGAATGGCCTGTGGAACGTTATAATATTCTGACATAATCATGCCAATGAGTTCATGAGTGCATTCAGCAGGCCAACACAGACATCAGTCCTGAACGCAAACTGAGCAGATTGTGAGAAAGTGTATCTTCAGAGCTGTTGGAATAACCAATCCCAAGCAAGATTACAGCAGGGGGGGCAGGGGACCACATGATTCCTCTCGGCTGCAGGCCAGTAACATAAATACAATCAGACAACAGCCACGTTCCCAGCGTCATCTTACCGGACACACCACACACTTGCTTCTCACTGGAGACCGTCTTCGTCAACCTGTCCACAACTTCCTCCGACCATTGGGGGTCTCGAGCCCCCTCCATTTCTGGGGCATGCCGCTTGTAAATGACATGAGGTTGCACGGCAGTGGCCTCCTTGGGCTGTCTCTCCAACGGCTCAATGAAGTAATCCTGCTCCGACAGTCTGAACACACCTTTCTGAAGAGACAATTGAAGAACCTCAGGTCACATCATTCCTTTATACAGCACCCTCTCACAGGCCTGGTGCAATGTAAGCAGAGCAATTTAAACACAGTGACCATGTCAATATTGAACAGAAAGATTCCACAAACAGCGCAATAGTTTCATCGATGACGAACAGATGATGAGGGTTCTAACATTCTTCTTCTAGTTGTGCAATAACTCCTACATCACCAAAACAATGTAATGAAGGTATTTGTTCACAAAATGCTTCAAGAAGGGTCTCGACCCGAAACGTCACCTGAGATGCTGCCTGACCTGCTGAGTTACTCCAGCATTTTGTGAATAAATACCTTTGATTTGTACCAGCATCTGCAGTTATTTTCTTACAAAACAATTTAATGTGTCAGATGAAATACAACAATTTTTTGATTGAACTGTTTCCTCAGTATTGAGCTGGGTGCACTCACTGAGTGCGGCTTAATTTTGTTTTCCTCCTGAACACCCAAGACTCAGGGGTCTATGTGCACGAGAAAAAGGAACATGTATTTAGGGAGCACCGATCGCACCCAGAGTCTCACCTACATCGGAAATCAGTGACATTTGCAGTCAACATATTGGTTACCTTGATGGCAATAAGAGCCTCGGGACAAGAAGGCAAAAAAACAATGAATACATTTTTCATAAGACCTCGGAGTAGAGCTTCATTACCTCCTCCATTAATAAGACTAAATTTCCATCCTATGTCTGCTTTTCTGCTACTTCCACTTATATCTCAATTATTTTGGTGCCCAAGAACCTCAAACCTGAATAAATAACAGCAACAAAGCATTCCAGAAGCTTAGAATGAAGAAACTTCTCCTCATCTCATTCCAAATGTCTAAGTTCTGTTCCTGAGGCCATGCCCCAAGCTCAGATTCACCAGCAGAGGAAAGAGCCTCACATCACCCACCTGTGAATCGTAATTGTTTCAGTGGGAACATTTCTCATTCTTCTAAACTCCAGGGGGGAAACGTGAATCCTACACAGCCCCTCTCACAGGGCAATCTCATCATTCAGCTGCTCGATCTGTGTTACATGGTGTCCATGAAAAGCATATTTAGATTTAGAGATACAGATTTAGATTTAGAGATACAGCGCGGAAACAGGCCCTTCGGCCCACCGAGTTCGCGCCGCCCATCGATCCCCGCACACTAACACTGGGGACAATCCTATACCCACTGGGGACAATTTTTACATATTACCAGTCAATTAACCTACATACCTGTACGTCTTTGGAGTGTGGGAGGAAACCGAAGATCTCGGAGAAAACCCACGCAGGTCACGGGGAGAACGTACAAACTCCGTACAGACGGCGCCCGTAGTCAGGATTGAACCTGAGTCTCCGGCGCTGCATTCGCTGTAAGGCAGCAACTCTACCGCTGCGCCATCCTTCCCTTTGTATGGAAACAAACTTCACACAACATTCCTTCTCTGCCCTCAAAGTCCTCCTCAAATCCCTTTTCTAACCCCTCATAATTAAGATTAACGTACCGGTCATCTTCTAAACTGCACATTAACTTCCACCATCTGATGAACCAGCTCATACTCTGTCCCTCTATTCAACAACAGTTACTAATTTCTCACCATTTACAAAAATATTCTTTTTTTTTTCAGGGTTTCCTGTCAAAATGGATAAAGCAATAAACAATAGACAAAAGACAAAAGCATCAACCACCTTCTCACCCCTCTTTTTCACCCCTCACCTTCTCACCCTTATTTGATCTATCTTCTGCTGAAGCTCTTCTCACAGTTAACCCCTCCCACCTAGCCATGTGCACTTTGAATACATTGCACCCTGTCTTTATAAGCCACTGAGTGTAAATAGACAGGAACCCTGTGCTGGTCTTTGTGGCAACCCACATGACCACTCTGTTTCCCCAATCCTCCATCCACACTGGAATCTTGTTACCCTGCATTTGTTTAAACATTTTCCTTGACAATAGACTTTTGTAAGGCACCTTCTGATTAGCTTGGAAAATCGCGATTCAGTTCATCTAATAGTCCATGCTAACTCCTGCTGGCTACATAATGAAAACAAACCACATGACTTGTCAAATACAATTTCCCTTTCATAAAACTATGTTGAACTCTGCCTAATTATATTATGATTTTCTGAGTTCCCTCTTACCACTTCCTTCCTTCTTAATGGATTCCAGTATTTTCCCAGCAACCAAGGATAGCTGCCCCGTAATTCCCTATTTTCTCTCTTCATTCTTGAACTGGTACCTCCAACACTGTTGCAAAACACCAGTGGTTTTGGAGGACATTTGACAATGCATCCAAGATCCCTAAAACTGTCTCCATTAGAACCCTCCAGGCAGGCCATCAGGATCGGGTGGCTTTTCTGCTTTGGATCCCTTTAATTTCATTAGTATTTTACCAATAGTTAAGTTCTTCACTCTCTTTAGACCCATCAAATATAGTTTTGATTAGGAAGAACATCATACAGCACTTGGAGAGGATCTTCCTGTGGGACTGTTTAGTGGGGCAACGTGGATGGAATTGAGAAATAAGATGGGGTTGATCACAAAGATGGGATTGTACAATAGCCCCCCAATAGTCAGAGCGAGTTAATGGAGGAAATACATAGGGAGATCACAGGTAACTAGAAGGGTAATACTGGTGGATTTTAATGTTTCAAATATCGACTGTGACTGCCATGTTGCTTGGAATGGGGTGAATTTTGCTAAGTGTGTTCTGTAAAGGTTTTGCAATCTTTATGTAGATGGCCCTGTTAGAAAAGGCAAAAAACGTGACCTCCTCAAGGTCAGAGCAGGGCAGGTGGTGGAGCACAGAAGACCAGTGACCATAATATATATTTTTAATAGTCATGGAAAAGGATAGGACTGGTCCAAAAGTAGAAGTCCTAAATTGGGGCAAGGCCAGTGCTGATGGTGTTAGCCAGGAAATGTGGGTAGTTGACTAGAGGAGGCTGCTTTCAGGTAAAAGGTAAGGGGAAGGCTTTTAAACGTGAGATAGTGAGAGTTCAGGGGCAGCAGGCTCCTGTTAGAATAAATAGTATAAGAAAATAACTGCAGATGCTGGTACAAATAGAAGGTATTTATTCACAAAATGCTGGTGTAATTCAGCAGGCCAGGCAGCATCTCAGGAGAGAAGGAATGGGCGACGTTTCGGGTCGAGACCCTTCTTCAGACTGATCATAAATAGATCATTAGAATAAACATCAGTGGTTGAGAATCCTGGATGACAAGAGATATTGAGGCTCTAATCAAGAAAAAGAAGGAAGCATACAGTATGCCAGGCATGGACAGCTGGGATCAAGTGAGCCCCTTATGATGCATAGGGGACATCGGAGTATACTTAAGAGGGAAATCAGGAAGGGGAAAAAGGAGGCGTGAGATCGTTTTGGAATATGAGGTAAAGGAGAATCCAAAGATATTCTAAACAAGTATATTAATGGAAGAAGAATGACTAGGGTGAAACTAGGGCTGCTCAAAGATCAACAAGATCATCTCTGTGTGGAGGCACAGGAGATGGATGAGGTGTTTAAGGAATACCACTTAATTGAAGACATAGATGCAAGGGAACTCAGAGAAGTTAACGGTGCTGTCTTGAAGAGAGTCCACATTATAGAAGCGGAGGTACTGGATCGTAAAACTCATGAAGGCAGATAAATTCCCTGGACCTGACCTAATGTGTACCAAAACATTGTGGGAGGCTGTGGACGAATTTGCAGGGGCTCCTGGCAGTGATACTTGTCTCATTAATAACCACAAGTTATGAATGTTGTGCCTCTTTTTATGAAAAGCTGCAAGTAAAATCTTCAGAACGACATATCGGTAAGTCATACACGAGTGGTGGGAAGAGGGGATTCTGAGAGACATGATCTGCATGCATTTGGGAAAGCATGGAGTGATTGAGGATCGTCAGCGTGGCTTTATATGTGGGAAATCATATCTTGCAAATTTGATGATTGTTTTGAAAAGGTGGCCAATGTGATTGATGAGGTCAGTGTAGTCGATGTTGTCTACATGGACCATAGGATGATTAGATCACATGAGATTCATGGCGAGCTAGTCAATTGGATACAAAATTGGCTTGAAGGAAGGAAACAGATGATGGTGGTAAAGAGTTGCTTTTGTTTGTTATTTGTTTTTTAGTGTGTACGTATGTGTGCGTGTATATATTGTGTACATATGTGTGTGTGTGTGTGAACTTCTGAACACACTGAACTTTTTTTTCTCTCTCCTTTATTATCCTCCAAAGACGTACAGGTATGTAGGTTAATTGGCTGGGTAAATGTAAAAAATTGTCCCTAGTGGGTGTAGGATAGTGTTAATGTACGGGGATCGCTGGGCGGCACGGACTTGGTGGGCCGAAAAGGCCTGTTTCCGGCTGTATATATATGATATGATATGATGATATATGATTATATTGTTTATAGTGCGCTATGTTTACATATTCTGTTGTGCTGCTGCAAGTAAGAATTTCATTATTCCATCTGGGACATATGATAATAAAACATTCTTGACTCTTGACTCTCTTTTCAGAGTGTAGTGCTGGGATTAGTGTTCGGTCAATTGTTATTCAATATTTATATTAACAATTTGTATGTGAATACAGGCAGCATGATTAGTGAGGTTGCGGACGACAATAAAATTGGTGGTAATAGATGGTGAAGAAGGTTATGTACAATCATAACCCAATCTTTATAACTGCGTCGATGGCTCATTAAATCACCTCACTCCCTCTTTAAGAACGTCCTTGAAGTCAAATCGATGATTAAACCTTTCCTCACAAAATCATTCTCCTGGACATGGAAGATTAATTTTGGATTTGTTGTGGCAAATTACAATACACAAACAGAATTCAAATCTGTCTTCGCCAAGTCATCTTCTGCCAGCAGTAATGAACAGGCTAATCGTTCCACCTCAGGGCAAGGCAGCAACACTTGCTGCTTTGGAATTCCTGGGATATGTGATCTGATTGTTCCCACTGGAGGTTTCAGACAAAGCACCTGATGGGTGTTGAGGTGTGAATAACGTATGCGGCAAACAGTGATGGTGATTATACGTCAAGATACAGATACAGATGTTTACGATTTATCTATGAATCACTTCCACTGAAACTCAAGGTGGCTTTAACAACCTTTTAAATCAGTGGAATTATGTTGTCTGCAGCCATCCTGCATCGAAAAGGAAGCATGAGGTTTGGGAGGTATTCCATAAGAGGTTGAATCATCTTCTCCAACAAAGCTTTTCTATCAATGTATAGCCAAGTTCATAAATTAAGATGGGAGACTCAAAGAATTGCAGATGCTGGAAGGATGAGTAAAATACAAAGTGCTGGAGTAACCTTGCAGGTCAGCGAGTGCCTGTGGAGGGAATGGATTAAGTTTGAAGAAGAGTCCCGATCCAAAACATTGCCTATGCATTCCCACCGCAGAAGCTTACCTGACCCAAGTTTCACCAGCCCTTGGTGTTTTGCTTATAAATTGAGATAATGCATTATCTTATGCCATTCATTTCTCTATTCTGGTTTAAAATCCTCATTTACACCTTTACTATTTTACCTCTTTGCCAAACTTTTGTCCCCTTTGCCAACTGGTTCTCTCTCCCAACAAACAGCCATTTCAATCCCAAACTCACTGGCTGTTTCCTAAAGTTCTCTTCATTCAATATAATCAAAAAATATGTATTCAATAAGGTCAATATTACAGCTGTTTGCAGAAACTGGTTGTGTGCAAACTGACTGTCCACATTACTTACGTCATAGGACTGGTGACATGTCAAGAATCTTTCATTTCACTGCACATTTATGTGTGTGTGACAAATAAACTTGACTTGACTTGACGCCATTGCTTGTAAAACTCTTGGGGTGGTCCTTTAGTTGTGAAAAGTGCCACATAAATACAATTCTGTTTCTTCTTTCTTAACTAATGAATAGTTTAACAGGCAGTGTAACTGATTCTGACTACCACATAACCACTGCCGCTGGTACTGTGCATCAAGTCACATCCCATTACTGCTTCAAAGTGGACAAAAAAACATAGAAACATAGAAAATAGGTGCAGGAGTAGGCCATTCGGCCCTTCGAGCCTGCACCGCCATTCAATATGATCATGGCTGATCATCCAACTCAGTATCCCGTACCTGCCTTCTCTCCATACCCCCTGATCCCTTTAGCCACAAGGGCCACATCTAACTCCCTCTTAAATATAGCCAATGAACTGGCCTCAACTACCTTCTGTGGCAGAAAATTCCACAGATTCACCACTCTCTGTGTGAAAAAAAACTTTCTCATCTCGGTCCTAAAAGACTTCCCCCTAATCCTTAAACTGTGACCCCTTGTTCTGGACTTCCCCAACATCGGGAACAATCTTCCTGCATCTAGCCTGTCCAACCCCTTAAGGATTTTGTAAGTTTCTATAAGATCCCCCCTCAATCTTCTAAATTCCAGCAAGTACAAGCCGAGTCTATCCAGTCTTTCTGAGAGAGGAGGAGAACTTCTTCAAAGTGGACAAGAGAGGAGGAGAACGTCTTCAAAGTGGACAAATCCCATTACCGCTTGTTGCTTTCACAGGGATGAGGGCAGGTGTCAGACTGATGTAAACTCTAAACACACGGCTAGTTTTGTTGGCTCCGAGGACACATTTTCCAGGGCTGGAGTCGATTCAACAACGCTCTGAGAGTTCTGTTGGAGCCATAATTGGTTCACTGACTCCAGCCTGTGACAGAAACAGCCAGCAGCAAGTTTTGTAAATGTTAAAGTCAAACTGGGCAGCTAAACTTCATTCCTCAGGACAAATAAAACAAGAAATCAGAAACAGTTTCAACCATAAATGAAGTAAAACAGAGCTGCAAGTTTCAAGTTAAAAATAGTAACATTTATAGTCGATGTGCAAACATCATAACATGATGCCTAGTCACACAGAATCTTAAAGACAGAACTTGCATTTCTATGGCATGCTCACAATATCACAATGTTCCAATATGCTCTACATCTAATTAAATCCTTTTGAAGTTAGTCACGACTGTAATGTAGCATGGCCCTTCATAGCATGGTCCTACAAGCAACTTTCTCTGATTTTGGTGCTGTTGTATAAGAAATAATTATTGTATTGCAAAGAGTGGGGATAAATGGGTCCCTTTCAGAATGGCAGGCAGTAACTAGTGGGGTACCGCAAGGCTCGGTGCTGGGACCGCAGCTATTTACAATATACATTAATAACTTGGATGAAGGGATTAAAAGTACCATTACAAATTTGCAGATGATACAATACTGGGTGGTAGTGTGAACTGTGAGGAAGATGCTATGAGGTTGCAGGGTGACTTGGACAGGTTGTGTGAGTGGGCGGATGCATGGCAGATGCAGTTTAATGTGGATAAGTGTGAGGTTATCCACTTTGGTGGTAAGAATAGGAAGGCAGATTATTATCTCAATGGTGTCAAGTTAGGAAAAGGGGACGTACAACGAGATCTGGGTGTCCTAGTGCATCAGTCACTGAAAGGAAGCATGCAAGTACAGCAGGCAGTGAAGAAAGCCAATGGAATGTTGGCCTTCATAACAAGAGGAGTTGAGTATAGGAGCAAAGAGGTCCTTCTGCAGTTGTACAGGGCCCTAGGGAGACCGCACCTGGAGTACTGTGTGCAGTTTTGGTCTCCAAATTTGAGGAAGGATATTCTTGCTATTGAGGGCGTGCAGCGTAGGTTTACTAGGTTAATTCCCGGAATGGCGGGACTGTCATATGTTGAAAGACTGGAGCGACTAGGCTTGTATACACTGGAATTTAGAAGGATGAGAGGGGATCTTATCGAAACGTATAAGATTATTAAGGGGTTGGACACGTTAGAGGCAGGAAACATGTTCCGATGTTGGGGGAGTCCAGAACAAGGGGCCACAGTTTAAGAATAAGGGGTAGGCCATTTAGAACGGAGATGAGGAAAAACTTTTTCAGTCAGAGAGTTGTAAATCTGTGGAATTCTCTGCCTCAGAAGGCAGTGGAGGCCAATTCTCTGAATGCATTCAAGAGAGAGCTAGATAGAGCTCTTAAGGATAGCGGAGTCAGGGGGTATGGGGAGAAGGCAGGAACGGGGTACTGATTGAGAATGATCAGCCATGACCACATTGAATGGCGGTGCTGGCTCAAAGGGTCGAATGGCCTCCTCCGCACCTATTGTCTAAACATTGTGGGAACCTTGAGTGGGTTCTTCAGAAAAAAAAACAAGCAAGGCACCAGCTAACAACGTAAAATGTTCAATGCATTATCTTAAATTCAGTGCATTGGCTTGTAGTATACACCAGTCGATAGTCTGTCCCCTGTGATGGAGGCAGAGAGATCAAGAAAAGGGAGAGAGTGTCAGAGATAGTCCAGGTAAATTTGTGAGCAGGGTGGAAGTTCGTGGTGACATTAATGAAAACCAACGAGCTCTGCATGAGAGCAGGAGGCAGCCTCGATGTGGTCATTCCTGAAGGTGTCGTCACGTGACCTCACACCTCCAAAAACCTCAATCGGCATTTTCCCCTCCTTCAATATTTTTGAACTCTGTTCAAAGAAAGTGTGGCGTTAATGCCAGTGCTTTAAATGTCTCCAAAGTTTTTCTCCGAGCTCTTGCAATCCGAGAAATTAAAGTTATAAGGATCAAAAGTATAGCATGAATAATCTGAACTGAAAAATAAGGAGAACCTGCTTCTGACATGGAGTCATTGATAGTTTGGCCAGAGTGTTTCTGTACCATATCAGTGTAGGATTTTTAGAACCAGCCTTTCCTGGAAGTCATGCTCTCTCAGGCCTGGTATATTGAGTCCATCTCTATCAATCACTGCCAGTCCTGTTGTATCAGCATTTATAATTTATTGATGCCTCACCTATATTTAGTGCATGCTACGAGTGAATTGGTGCCTACAGTTCATCAGCTGTAAGAAAAGGCCCAGACTTGAAAGTTAAATTTAGACCTTGAGTAACATTGAGCTATTTTTTGTGACATTTCTTTCAGCAAGATGTTGGCTTCTTCTCAAAATAAGTTATGATTAAAATGAAGCTATTTCTAAATTGAGGACCTGCATTGCAAATCTATGAAAGCACTTTCATTCCCTAAATGAAGCAGATTGAGTCCCATGTTGAATCATGCTGCTGTTTGTCATAAGCCTAGCAGTTATGTGCAGGAAATGAGAAGCAACTCAAGGTTGTGCTGGGTTTATTTGTGGGTGGAATTACCTAAATAGTACTTAACTCCTTGTGTGACAGTGATGCACCGAGTTCCAGTCTCTTAATATGGTTTTGGAAATTCAACGTGTGAAGTTACATCGAGCAGTTTCCTATCTGTTTCACCAACTCCCTATTCGTGATCTCAACTTGCACATTTATTAAATGGGCAGACACTTGCTGACATAATAATGTTATTACATCATTGTAAATGAATGTCCTGTTGAGACATGGACAAATCCCCTTAGAAAATAAAGTCTTGCATTTCTAGAGCACTTTTCATGACTTCAAGACACCCCACAGCACTTTGGAACCAATTAATTACTTTTTGGCATGTTGTTACCCATGTAATATCGGAAACACACTCCACATCACAACTCACCTCTGGTTTCTTTTGTCCCAAGGTGCTGGCCCAGTCTGCAATACTGGCACAGACCTAATGGCCACTCTTCACATACGAGTTCCTAGTGAACTGGGTAAAGCACCATCTCAATGCACATGCACATATACTCTTATGTACATCTACCCATGCTCTCATTAACACACACTTGTGCAAACACAATCCTATTCAACACAGGTGTGCAAATGTACTCATGCATATATCTATAATATATTGTGTGCATACTATTTCAAGGACACACACACTTGCACATAGCAGCAAACTCAGTTACAGACTCCCAAATTCCACACACTTCCCCACACACCCACACACTTCCACACACACACACACACACACACACACACACACACACACACACACACACACACACACACACACACACACACACACACACACACACACACACACACACACACACTTGCACATAGCTGCAAACTCAGTTACAGACTCCCAAATTCCATACACTTCCACACACACACACTTCCATACATACACACACACACACACTTACACACACTCACACACACACACTTACACACTCACACACACACACTTCCACACATACACACTTCCACACATACACACTTCCACACATACACACTTCCACACTCACGCAGTCGAACAGCTAATAGAGCTACTACCTCACAGAGACCCAGGTTCAGTCCTGCCTTTGAGTGCTGCTTTCGTGGAGTTTGCAAGTTCTCCCTGTGGGTTTTCTCTGGGTGCTCTCGTCTCCTCACACATCCCAAAGAAGTGCGGGTGGGTAGGTTAATTGGCCGCTGTAAATTGCCCCTAGTGTGTAAGTGGGTGGTGGAATCTGTGAAAAGTTTCATGAAAATGTAGGGAGAACAAAAACTGGGATTAATGTGTAAAGAAGGAGGAGTTCCCACCTGACCATCAGAAAGGTCTGCCAGCCATGCGGAATAACAGTTCGTGCTTCATGCAAATGGGTCACAGGGCCAGTTGAATAGGCAACTAAGTGTTATATGACCCTAAGCACCCAGAATCACAGATTATTAAGTATCAGTAGGCTGCTTTCCTAAAAAGTCAATCGTGAACAAGGACTTTACATTTTTATTTCATTCTGCATGGTGGGATAAAAATATTTTCCAGATGGATTTTCCAGTCACTTCCCTCTCACAACCAGTCACAGAATATTGGTCTCATATTGTGCTTTTGACTTAGAAAAACATCCTCCAGGAGCAAGTGGCAAGAATAGAAGGGATGTTGTAAGGAATGAGACAGCTGATGTAACAGAAAGGAAAGTAAGTCGTATTTGCATAGAGGATCTATGCGTTCGGAAGTTCAACTCAGAGTTGAACAGGATGCTGAGATTGCAGCAGATTAGCCTAAGACTGTTGCCAGGGAAGAACTGCAATCTACAGTTCGTAGTTAGGGCGGCACAGCGGTAGAGTTGCTGCCTTACAGCGCCAGAGACCCGGGTTCGATCCTGACTACGGCCACTGTCTGTACAGAGTTTATATGTTCCCCCTGTGACCATGTGGAATTTCTCCGGGTGCTCCGGTTTCCTCCCACACTCCAAAGACGTACGGGTTTGGAGGTTAATTGGCTTCTGTGAAATGTCCCTAGTGTATAGGACAAATGCCAGCATCCGGGGTGATCGTTGATCGGTGCAGACTCAGTGGGCTGAAGGGCCTGTTTACGCACTGTATCTCTAAAGTCTATAGTCTACAGCATGGCCGAGACCAGAAATGTCTGGGGACATCATCCTAAGACTGACTGGGAAAAAAAAAGAGATTCTAAATTTTGGCCACTGTGGCAATGTCCAGTTGAGCAATGGAGAAATGAAAGGGTTCAATGAGAGTTCAGCTGATCAATTCATAGGATGAAAATCCTGACATCTGAGGAGTGTTGGACTAGGTGGGTCTATCTACATGTTAGAATGAGAGAAGTCCAGCTCGGCCGCTGGACTTAACATCGCCCGGTGCGGCAGCGGGACGTTTCGGTGCCCGAGGCGGCTCGGCCGCGGGGCCTTCCATCCCCTTGCGGGGGCTGTGCGTGTCATTTGCCTCGGTAGGGGTCGAACTGTCTGTCCGTGGGTGCGGGGGGAAGAGAGTGGAAGTTTTGTTGCCTTCCATCACAGTGAGGGGGTGTTTGGAGTCACTGTGATGGATGTTGGGGTCGTGTGTCCTGTGTTCTTTTCTTTTTTGCTGTGTCTTGTGACTGCTGAAATTTCGTTCGGTATTTATACCGAGTGACAATAAAGTTCTGTTATACTGTTATATACTGTTATGATCCTGGTGAAATATTAAACTTTCTAGTAGGGGGCATGCTGAAAGGTCATTTCTCCCAGCTGGACAATTTACAACCAGCAGTTAGTCCCGGGCCACATGGAGCTGATGTGAAGAAAACTCTCCTCTTTCAGAGGATTGTAAATCTGTGGGATTCTCAACTCTGTGGACTCTGTTGCGGGAATATCTAAAGCTGAAATCAGTCAGGCACTGAAGGAATCAAGGAACGTGGTGATTCGGCGAGAAAGTGGATTTGGTAACTCTCAGCAGTGCATGGTGGAGCAAGCTCGAAGGGTATGACCTTGTCCTAATTGTTGGGGTTTGAGGGAATGACCAACCCCAGCTCAAGGCAGAGTGGCAAAGGTTTTTTGTTTAGCGATGCTCATGTGACAGTTCTATCTCTTTTAACTGCATTTTATGAATGGAAGTTATTGTTTCTGCATTCCATAAATAACGAGCCATATATTTCCATGAGAGGGAAAGTTCACTGGGTTAATTCCGAGGATGAAGACTCTGAGAATCTTAGATCTACACAGCACAGAAATAAGCCCCCGTTGCCTATCCGTGTTCTCCGCAGATGCTGCCTGACCCGCTGAGTTACTCCAGCACTTTGTGTTTTTTTGTAAACCAGCATCTGCAGTTCATTGTGTCTCCTTCTGCCCACCTTGTCCATGCTGACCAAGTTGCCATTCTGGGCTGGTCCTATTTGCCTATATTGGACCCATCGTCCTCTAAATCCCACCTATCCAGATATCGACTCAAATATATGTTAAAAGGCTGATATATGAAGGGTAGTTGAATGGACAGGGTTGATACTCATTGAAGTTGGAATTGAGAAGAAAGAGAGGTGATTTAATTCAAACATATATGGTTCTGAAGAATTGCAGGGTTAATTCTGAGGGGTTTTCCCTGTGGTGGGGGGGGGGGGGGTGGTAGGGGGGAGGTAGGGAGAGGGAGAGAGAAGTAGAGGGATTTCTTCCCTCAGTGATTTGTTAACCCTGACTTCTCTGCCCCAGAGAACCATAGAGATCAAGTAACTGAATAACTTCGTGGAGAAAAACAAGGGGCTAGAGGCAAGGGGAGTGAATGGGAATGTGGTATCAGATCAGCTGTGGTCTTACTGAATGGGTTAGTCCGTTCGAGGGGCCGATTGGCCTCCACCCGCTCCTGTTCCTAACCTCCCCCTTTAAACTGGACATTCCCAAACGTGCCCTCGTCGTAGAGGCTGTTACACAAATATTGATTACTGAAGCGAAGGTCTAGTGGAGTGGAGCGGGAATTCATTGCACCAGAGCTCCTCCTGCGCCAGGTGTGCACAGGTGAACAGGTGTGCTTACCAGTCCATGACATGTGCTGATAGCGGCGATCCCACTCTCCGCTGCCGCATCCCAGACGTTCCCGATCAGGTGGCAGCTATTTGGCCGGTGCTGGCTTATCGTGGCCCCCTTCATGCCCCCGTAGCGCCTCTCGGCCACGAACCCAGGGGCTAGGAGCGCTTGGTTGACGGTCAGGTTGAAGTACAGCTGGCGGCCCCTGTGGGAGAGCTTGTAGTAGACGGATGGGCCGGGCGGCCGCTCCGCAGCCACTTCGCGGCGCCTCACCTGTCTCACCTGGGGGGGAGACTCATCGGGAGACAGGTAGCGGCCCAGGTGGTCAACCTGGACCGGGTAAACCAGCTCCGGCTCGGACAGCGCTTGGAGGTGGTGCTCTGGGGGAGGAAACACGAAGCGCCCATCAATAGTCATTCATCAATCTAACGTTCACGCTTGCTCATCATGTACACGCCAAGGCACACCTCGAAATGCAACTTTATGATGCAAAACAATCTCCCAATCAAATGCAACAACTAAAACTTTACACACCAGAGATCCCAATGGTTCTCTTAACTTGAGAAAATCGCAGTTACGCGAGTTGCAAAGACGGTATGAAGTGGACAATAGTTGTTGGAAATACCAACTACGCGACCAGTGCAGGAGTTGGGACTCTCGGAGCTGCTGTGGAGTTCCCAGTTATTCAACAACAAACGCCTCCTCCCAGCCCCCCAGGAACGAAATGATGCGGCTTTAAGAGAGGAGGCAGGAGGAGAGGAGAGAGGAGAGGGGAGGGGGGGGGAGGGGAGGAGAGGAGAGGAGAGGAGAGGGGAGGAGAGGAGAGGAGAGGAGAGGAGAGGGGAAGAGGAGAGGAGAGGAGATGAGAGAAGAGAGGAGAGGAGAGGAGAGGAGAGGAGAGGGGAGGGGAGGAGAGGGGAGGAGAGGAGAGGGGAGGGGAGGAGAGGAGAGGAGAGGGGAGGGAGGAGGAGAGGAGAGGAGAGGGGAGGAGAGGGAGGAGAGGAGAGGAGAGGAGAGGGGAGGAGAGGGGAGGAGAGGAGAGGGGAGGAGAGGAGAGGGGAGGAGAGGAGAGGAGAGGGGAGGAGAGGAGAGGAGAGGGGAGGGAGGAGGAGAGGAGAGGAGAGGGGAGGAGAGGGAGGAGAGGAGAGGAGAGGAGAGGAGAGGGGAGGAGAGGGGAGGAGAGGGAGGAGAGGGAGGAGAGGGAGGAGAGGAGAGGGGAGGAGAGGAGAGGAGAGGAGAGGAGAGGAGAGGAGAGGAGAGGAGAGGGGAGGAGAGGGGAGGGGAGGGGCACGGCACCTACCCTGCCACTTGCCTTCGGACAGTCCTTCAGTCAACACAAGGGCAATACAAGTTGTCAGGGTGTGGATTAAGTTGCCACTGTTGCCGCTCCACAGTCTCTGCATCTTCCCCGCCGCTGCCCCGTTAAAGTTCAGTTCGCCTGGTCCCGGGACTTGTCCCCCCGTCCACAAAGTTCCGGACACTTCCCCCCCCCCTTCGAGCAGCGAGATGGGACGGGACGGGATGGGATGGGATGGGATGGGATGGGACGGGATGGGGTCGCGGCTGGACTGTGGGGAGCGGGAGCCGGGCCGGTGCCAACAGCGCGGCTCAACCACAGCGCTCTGCAGCTCATCAGCCGGACCAGACGCCAGTTATTTGTATAGAGTTCCGCCCCCATCTCCCCCCTCCCCGCCCCATCACACAAACACACACACCCCTCCCTCCTCAAACACACACACCTCCCCCTGCTCACACACAAGCACACACACACCTCTCCCTCTCCCTGCTCACACACAAACACACACACACCTCTCCCTCTCCCTGCTCACACACAAACACACACACCTCCCCACCCCAACACACAAACACACACACATCTCTCCCTCCCCCTGCTCACACCCAAACACACACATCTCCCCTCCCCTGCTCACACCCAAACACACACACCTCCCCACCCCAACACACAAACACACACATCTCTCCCTCCCCCTGCTCACACACAAACACACACATCTCTCCCTCCCCCTGCTCACACACAAACACACACATCTCCCCTCTCCCTGCTCACACCCAAACATTGTACACATCTCCCCGACATACCCACACCTCTCCCTCTCCTTGCTCACACCCAC
Source organism: Rhinoraja longicauda (assembly GCF_053455715.1). Classification (NCBI taxonomy): domain Eukaryota; kingdom Metazoa; phylum Chordata; class Chondrichthyes; order Rajiformes; family Arhynchobatidae; genus Rhinoraja; species Rhinoraja longicauda. The sequence goes on from NC_135985.1 coordinate 16,393,351, forward strand.
AAACAATGCAATAATCTCCCCCTCCCCTGCTCACACCGACACACACACACACACACACACACACACACACACACACACACACACAATACACCGACCCACACTCATCATCTCCCTCACATGCACCCAAAGACAGTCATGATACACTGATACACAAATGAACACACTTGAACTTACACAAACACAATGACATATACAAAATAGAGACAATATATACAGACACACAGATACTCCATATACTGTGCCACTCATAGAATCATGTTCAAACATTGATACAAGGGTACAGGTACACACACACACACACACACACACACACACCCCCACACACACACACACACACACACACACAGACAACTCTCCTTCACAAACATAAGGTTTCACTCAAACATGGATTCACACACTTAACAACCTGAGACATTATTTGAAGCTCCCATCCATTTACTTTTTGTTTTGATAACATTCTCCACTCCTCCCGAATTGTCATCAAACTATTTCCCAGTTCAGCTGCTTTACCCCTCTCTCTCTACCATTTCCCTGCTTAGACCCTCAATATATGGATACCGTTTCTTCTTTCTACTTCAGGACAGGTATGTGGATAGGAAAGATTTAGAGAGATATGGGCCAAAAGCAGGCAGATCAGACTAGTGTAGATGAGACACCTTAGACAGCATGGGCATGTTGGGTCAAAGGGCCTGTTTCCATACAGTACAACTCTATGACTCTGTGTTTTTGGGGGGTTTCCTCCCACATTACAAAGACATACAGGTTTGTAGGTTAATTGGCTTTGGTTAAAACATTGTAAAATTGTCCCTCGTGTGTATGATAGTGTTACTGTAGTGTTAGTGTAGATTGCTGGTCGGTGCGGACACGGTGGGCTGAAGGGCCTGTTTCCGCACTGTATTACCAAAGTAAAGTAAAAGACTCTAAGGCACTAGGTGTAAGGTGTGTATTTCACATAAGTGAGACTAAAAACCAAGATACTGTTTCATGAATTGCTGCACTTCCTATCTTCTTAAAGATGTATCATATTACTGGTAGTATAGGGTCTCGACCCGAAACGTCACCCATTCCTTCTCTCCCGAGATGCTGCCTGACCTGCTGAGTTACTCCAGCATTTTGTGAATATATCATATTACTGGCATGGCACAACAATGGTGCAACAAGCAATATTGCTGCCTCACAGCTCCACGGAGTGGGATGCCATCCTGACCTCCAGTGCTGTCTGTGTGGAGTTTGCATGTCCTCCCTGGGTTTCACATGGCGCTCCAGTTTCCTCCCACATATATGTATAGTAAAGACACAAGAGACTGCAGATGCTGGAATCTTGAGCAAACAGCAGACTGCTGGAGTTGCTCAGTGGGTCTGACAGCATCTGTGGAAGGAATGGGCAGACAACATTTCTAATTGGTCTAACGAAGGATCACGAATCGAAACTTCATCTGCCCATTTCCCTCCACAATCACTGGCTGACCCATTGAGTTCCTCCAGCAGTTGTTTTTTTCTATACGCATTGGTAGGTTAAATGTCCACTGTGAAATTGTCTCTCGTGTATGTGAGTGGTAGAATCTGGACAGAGATGGAGGGAGGGGTGGGGGGTGGGGGGGGAAGAGTTTGTGTGAATGTTTAAAGAATATGCTGTGGTGCAGCTGGTAGAGTTGCTGCCTCACCACACCAGAGACATGGGTTAGATCCTGACCTCAGGTGCTGTCTGTGTGGTGTTTGCACGTACTCCCTGGTTTCCTGCTACATTTAAAAAAACGTGTGTGTTTTTAGGTTAATTGGTCCCTGTAAATTGTTCACAGTGTGTCCGGAGTGGATGAGAAAGGTGAGATAACATAGAACCAGTGTGAATAGGTGATCAGTGGTCGACATGGACTCGGTGGGTCGAAGGGCCGGTTTCCATGTTGAGCCTTTAACTAAACTTCAATTAAACTGATAAAATAGGAGTTACATTAGGAATAATACAAATGCGTGTTTGATGGTGAGTGTGGACAGTGGACCAAGGGACCTGTTTCTGGCTGTATCTCTGTGTGACTGTGACTCTATTCAGGACTCAGCAGCAGTGGGGCAGGAGGCTTCCTGGAAAACACTTCTCTGGCAAACGTCGCCCATTCCTTCTCTCCAGAGATGCTGCCTGGCCCGCTGAGTTACCCCAGCTTTTTGAGTCTATCTTCGGTTAAAACCAGCATCTGCCGTTCCTTCCTCCACACCTCTCTGCAGCTTGACTTGGCTTTCTAGGCTTGCGTTTGGAGCCACATAGTGGGAAGTGTGAGAACAGCAGCCTGCCAGGCAATGACTGATGACTAATGCGTCAGCAGGGCACCAGCCTGGTTGTTCCACGTTGATGCCACACCGCTGGCAAACTCATTCCTTGTGCTTAATTGTCTTCAAGAGGTCGGGGTGAGCCACCGTCTTGAACCCCCGCAGGCACCTTGATGAAGCTGCTTCCACGGAGCTGTTCAGAAGGGAATTTAAACCCAGAGTCATGAAGGAACAGCGATACATATATTCACATCAGAACGGTGTGTGACTTGGAAATGGTGGCATTTCTGTGCAGCGGCTGCCCTCATCCATCTAGGTTAAGGAGGTCCTGGTGGTGCATGATAAGTGGTGCCACTCTGGTAACAACCACTAGATATTTCGCAGATTGCTACCACTGCACCCAAATTGCTCCAGTAATGCACGAAGTGAAACTTTAAGATGGAGAAAGAATGGAGTCCATATATACGAAGAACCAATAATAAAAACAGAAAATGGTGAGAAAATATCATCAACTCTGACGAAGAGCCTTTTAGCTAGGCACATGGATATGCAGGAAATGGAGGGTTGTGGATCACATGCAAGCAGAGGAGATTAGTTTATCTTGGCATTATGTTCGGCACAGACATTGTGAGTGGACGGACCTGTTCCTATGCTATATTGTTCTATGTTCTATAAAGGGTCTCCGATCTGAAATATTAACTGCACCTCTTTCCACAGATACTGCCTGACCTGCTGGGTTTTTCCAGCACTTTCCAGTTGTTATTTCAGATTTCCAGCACCTGAGGTTTTACGATTTTCTTCTGTATGAAAATCTGATGTCTTGAACACAATTTCTGTTGCATTCTACCAGTCTTCATAATAAACATTACTTAAATATATAATTCCGCCTCCTTTGTATTGAAAATATTACATAACTTTATTAATAAAACAAGAGTGTGCATGTACACATGTTTTTTAAGACCAGTGCATCTCTGGGCCACTCAGAAGCTATGAAGAACTGGAAACATTGCCACAGATTTCTGAAAGAAAAGTGCACATAAAACGCAAGGTAACAACCAGATCATGTAGGTACAAGAGACTGTAGATGTGGAATCTGGAGCCAAATAATGGGAGAGGTGCTGGAGTATCTCAGCAGGTCAGCCGGCAACTGTGGAGGGAGATTTAGAGTCGAGAGCCTTGCCCTTAACTGACCAGAACATGTGTTTCCTTGAGAGTTAATTGTTAATCAAGAAACAGGAGAGAACTGGCCAGCCGTGTTGATAGTATACAGAACCTTTTCTTATATTTTCCACGAGAGAGAAAGATGCCATTAGGCACATCAAATCTATGCCAGCTCTGGAATAATCCCATTATCTGGTTTCCCCGTCTTTTTTCCTGTAACTATTCTCTCTCTCATACACTTCCCTTACCACTCAGCTACACATTAGGAGTAATTAACTGAGGAAACTGGAACATTTGGCTGAGGCTGACATAGAAACAGGGTGAGTGTACAAAGTGATGGAGATACTATCTGGATCTGGACTGAATCCAGCTCCTTGCAACTATGAGGCTCCAGGAAGATGGGTTCTATCATCTGTACCATTATGTCATGGCTACTATTCAACCTCATCTGTCTGTACATGATCCATCTCCCTCTATTCCCTGCACTTCCATGTGCCAATCTAAAAGCACCCCGCATGCCACTATCGCGTCTGCCTCCACCACCACCATTGGCAATGCAGTCCTGGTCCCCACTACGTTCTATGTAAAAAAAAACTGGCCCCCACACCTCCATTAAATCCCCCCCCCCCCCTCACCTTATAACTACGCCCTCTAGGTTGGACATTTCCACCCTGGGAAAAAAGTTGTAATTGTCTACCCTATCCATGCCTCTTGTAATGTTATATACTTCTATCAAGTCTCCCCTCAGCATCCAACACTCCAGAGAAAACAATCCAAGTCTATTCAACCTCTCCCTGCAGCTGAAACCCTCTAATCCAGGTCTCAGGTCTGTCCAGTCATTGGTCTGTCCAGGTCTGGTGAGAACTGTATGCTCTCCCTCCCTGTGACTGCCACTCCCTTATGCCCTGCAGGACCTATACATCAGGAGGTGCAGATCCAGAGCAAGCAAGATCATGAGGGACCCCTGCCACCCCAGTAACGGACTGTTCCAGATGCTACGGTCAGGCAAACGCCTCCGCTGTCACGCTGTGAAAACGGAGAGGATGAGACGGAGCTTCTTCCCACAGGCCATCAGGACTGTCAACTTTGATAACCCCAGAGACTAAATTTTTGTCGACACTTTTTGTGCTATGTTTAGTAACTTATTAACTTTATTTATATGCTGTAACTGTAATTATTTTTGTGCACAACCCGCAGGCATTGCCACTTTCATTTCACTGCACATCGAGTATGTGTATGTGACAAATAAATTTGACTTGACTTGACTTGACCACCCTGTGCATCTAATGACTGCCCCCAAGTGTCCAAAATAATATGGCAAGATATATCTAGACAAAATACTATAATACGCCAACAGTAGCTAGCCTAAACATAAATGGCTCCTACATGTAGCTCCAAGCAATTTCCTGGTAAATCTGCTTTATTTTCTGAGCAGGGATCTGTTGAGCATAAAGTCCGATAAATACAATTATTCTCCTTTCTTAAACTTTTGTGATTGCAACAGAATGAGCAAGAATATTCTGGCAGCCCATAGATGCCTTTTCGTGGAATCATGTTAATCAATTATTATCAGTGGGAACTAAGACCCAAATATCTTCAATCTGATCTTCCAGGTCACTGCAGACTACAATTCTTGTCACTATGGATGTCTGTTCTTTCACAGAACACTTATATGAAGAAGCAACAATGAGCCATTTAATCAATTCATTGCATGTGCTCTTTGTGCCTGATTGTTGATTGCTGACTTGTGTATCTGTAGACAAAAGGCAGACCAGAAAATGCGCACCCACCATATGCTATGATTATTGGTCTACATTTAAAATGTTCCTGTGTTTTAAATTAACTCTACTGACAAAAGAAAAATCTGAATCAGATAATATTTAGAAATTAACATTATTTTAAGAACGATCAAGACCTACAGCACAGAATGGGCCGGCATCCCAATAGACTGGTGGTACCAGCTCTTTGATGCATCTTTAATTAGGCCAATTCTTTCTCTGAACCACTTCAATTTCTCCCCTTCAAGTATTCATTAGTTTCCTCTACACTGGATTGCGTTCTCTTTAGCTATGTGGTGGATAATGGACAATGACTCAATTCAGCATCACTGCCATTGTGTGTTGAGTCAAGAGCTCTTACTGGGTCAGGGTACAGTCTGATTGGCTGTTGTTTAGAAGCACCTAGCATAGCACGGTAGCGCAGCGGTAGAGTTGCTGCTTTACAGCGAATGCAGCGCCGGAGACTCAGGTTCGATCCTGACTACGGGTGCTGCACTGTAAGGAGTTTGTACGTTCTCCCCGTGACCTGCGTGGGTTTTCTCCGAGATCTTCG